>NC_079434.1:2368487-2600987 GCF_026213295.1 Gadus chalcogrammus | reverse complement strand
TCTCTCTCTCTCTCTCTCTCTCTCTCTCTCTCTCTCTCTCTCAGCAGAGTGCTGCAGCTCTCCCCTGCTGCTGGAGGACCTCATCTCCTTCAGCTTCCAGGTGGCCCGTGGCATGGAATTCCTCTCCTCCCGCAAGGTCCAGCCATGTATTTGTGTTTATGTGTGTGTGTGTGTGTGTGTGTGTGTGTGTGTGTGTGTGTGTGTGTGTGTGTGTGTGTGTGTGTGTGTGTGTGTGTGTGTGTGTGTGTGTGTGTGTGTGTGTGTGTGTGTGTGTGTGTGTGTGTGTGTGGGTGTTATAACAGTGGGTGTGTGTTAACAGTGTGTATGTGTGTATTAACAGTGTGTATGTGTGGCTGTTATAACAGTGGGTGTGTGTTAACAGTGTGTATGTGTGTATTAACAGTGTGTGTGTGTGGCTGTTATAACAGTGGGTGTGTGTTAACAGTGTGTATGTGTGTATTAACAGTGTGTATGTGTGGCTGTTATAACAGTGGCTGTGTGTTAACAGTGTATCCACAGAGACCTAGCGGCCAGGAACGTCCTGCTGTCGGAGGACCAGGTGGTGAAGATCTGTGACTTCGGCCTGGCCCGGGAACTCTACCGAGACCCCCATTACGTCCGCACGGGGGACGTGAGTCTTTCTGTCCTGAGCCACACACCTAGCCCCATGGCATAGTGAGAGTGAACCCTGGTGAGGGTGAACCCTGGTGAGGGTGATCCCTGGTGAGGGTGATCCCTGGTGAGGGTGATCCCTGGTGAGGGTGATCCCTGGTGAGGGTGATCCCTGGTGAGGGATCACCAGGGATCACCCTCACCAGGCCTCTGAAGAATAAGTCCCGCCTCAGAGCCTCCCGGTTCCCTCTCTCAAATGTGTATGGTAAAAGTGTGTGGTTCAAAACGTGACGCAGCTTATAATTGTTGGCCACCTACAGAGTTTGTTAAGTACGGTCATTCTAAACCCCACGTGATCTCCCATTGACATTTGACTGAGGGAACCGGGAGGTTTGGAGGCGGGACATATTCTTCAGAGGTCTAATATGGAGCAGGCAGGTGGGGTTAAGACAGTGCAGAGACAACACATTAAGGAGCAGGAACAATCAAATAAAACGTTAAATCTTAGATATATCAGCTTTATTTGTACTAATGTATCGATGTTCTGCTTTAATAGAAGAAGTCGATTGTTTTTTTTATAGGATGAAATTCAGGCAGCTTAGGTTGTGAACCCTGGTGAGGGTGAACCCTAGTGAGGGTGAACCCTAGTGAGGGTGAACCCTAGTGAGGTTGAACCCTAGTGAACATGTACCACTTCTGACCTCGGCTAGTTAACAGAGAAGTGAGCACCGACAAAGCCTGCTTCCTGCTTCCAACCGGCGCCAAAATGACGGCCCCCACGCACACCTGCTACTTTCACTTATCACATCCTATTTATCATGTAGCACACGCTTTCATCTGAAGGGACTGTGAAGAAATGCAGACAGCAGAGAGAGCCTAGGCTCTCTGTTAGACAGTACAGAGACAGCTCATTAAGGAGCAGGCAGGGGTTAGAGAGTACAGAGGAGACAGGTCATTAAGGAGCAGGTATGGGGGAAGACAATGCAGAGACCGCTTATATAAGGAGCAGGCAGGGGTTAGACAGTACAGAGACAGGTCATAGACCTCTGAAGAATAAGTCCCGCCTCAGAGCCTCCCGGTTCCCTCTCTCAAATGTGTATGGTAAAAGTGTGTGGTTCAAAACGTGACGCAGCTTATAATTGTTGGCCACCTACAGAGTTTGTTAAGTACGGTCATTCTAAACCCCATGTGATCTCCCATTCCCATTTGACCGAGGGAACCGGGAGGTTCGGAGGCGGGACTTATTCTTCAGAGGTCTAATATGGAGCAGGCAGGTGGGGTTAAGACAGTGCAGAGACAACACATTAAGGAGCAGGAACAATCAAATCAAACGTTAAATCTTAGATATGTAAGCTTTATTTGTACTAATGTATCGATGTTCTGCTTTAATAGAAGTCGATTGTTTTTTTATAGGATGAAATTCAGGCAGCTTAGGTTGTAAAGAGGGGACCGGTATGGAAAACCCTGACCCAGTCATTTACAACGCAGTACCGATACATATATGGAGTCATATCACTCATAATTTCATCTGGGATTTGACTCCATTTGTCTCGCCTCTCCTGTTCTGTCCTGTGATTGGTCGAGCAGGCGCGCCTCCCTCTTAAGTGGATGTCCCCTGAGGCCATCTTCGACAAAGTGTTCACCGCCCAGAGCGACGTGTGGTCCTACGGGGTCCTGCTGTGGGAGATCTTCTCTCTGGGTACACACAGTGTGCTTGTGCGTGTGCGTGTGCGTGTGCGTGTGTGCGTGTGTGTCTGCTAACAACCAACAACAAGAAAAACCGACCAATGTTTAACATTCAAGAAAAGATTGATACATCATTACATCATACAACAGCCGTAATAACCTCTGCGTGTGTATGTGTGTTTATGTGTGTGTGTGTATGCGTTTGTGTGTGTGTCTGTGTGCGTGCGTGCGTGTCCCAGGAGCGGCTCCGTACCCCGGTCTCCACATCGATGAGGAGTTCTGCCACCGGCTGAAGGCGGGGACGCGCATGCGGGCGCCAGACTACAGCACCCCTGACATGTGGGTGGATGAGGTCATCAGAGTCATGTGACGTGTCTGTCCTCGTGGTTCAGCCACAACCGACGGGGTCGCCAGGACCAATCAGAACATGAGGACAACAACCCTTTATCTCCCCTTTGCAGTCTGTAGAACGGAAATGTACAGCTTTGGAATGTTGTATTCAACAAAGTCTATTGAATGCGTTTATAATCCATTATTGTACTAATTATGTGACTTTGTGTGTGCATGTTGGTTTGTGTACAGTTACAGCACCATGCTGACATGCTGGGAGGCTAACCCAACAGACCGACCAACATTCACAGACCTAGTGGGAACACTTGGAGACCTGCTACAGCTAAGGGCTCAGGAGGTCAGACCAGTCACACACACACACACACTCGCACTCAATCCAACACACACACACACACACACACACACACACACACACACACACACACACACACACACACATACTCACACTCACACTCAATCCAACACACAAACACACACACTCACACACAAATACTCCGACACACACACACTCTCGAACATGCATACATACACACCCAAAATATTACTAAAGACGCTACACATACTGTTGAGCCTCTCACACACACATCACCCCTATGGTCTGAGGACGCTGTCTCTGTGCTGACTCTCCCAAGGACGGTAAGGACTACATTCCCCTCGGGAGCTTCGCCCGTGGAGACGGGGTCGTCAGCCAGGCGGAGAGGCTTCTGACCAACCAGCCGCTACACGCAGTCACCAACCTCAGGTAGGGGAGCTCACCTCTCAGACCGCTGGGTCGGCCCTGAGGGGGAGGGCCCCCTCAGACCGCTGGGCCCTGAGGGGGAGGGCCCCCTCAGACCTACTGGGTTGGCCCTGAGAGGGACCCGGGAGCTTCTTCATCTCTCTTTAAGTTGAAGACTCGTCTTCATTACTTTGTTCGTATTAATACATTTGATTTACACTGGTGCAGATTGGATATAGATTAGATATTTTAGCATTTGTGTATCATGTGATCTATGTTGATTAATTGCATTGATAGTATACCTAATTTGCGTCACATGGCACCAACACTAAAGTGAACCACTCAGAAAATTGTGTCGAGTTAATTAAAGCCATACACCGAGATATCTGTTAATTGCCGTTTGCTATCTTTCCCAGATTCAGAGGAGTTTAATTCCTTATTCCTCATTGTGCGTCCAGAAGAGGAGCTGGCTGGCTAAGCTTTCTCTTTCTGTCAGCCATTGAGAGGCACAGTAGCCTAGCTTCTGTGCATGTGAGGGGAAGACATGCTAATGTCAGTGACTCCCCTTCTGGAAGCACGACAATGTATTTGGATTACCCCATTTTTCTGTATAACATTTACATTTAGGGTATTCACGCTTTTATCCAAAGCGACTTACAATAAGAACATTTGTCAGAAGGAGTAATCACAATATATCCCTCTGTCGGTACAGTAAGGATGTTCATAGAAGCAATGGCCAAGCACTAACTCACTTATCACTTATTTAGACAATTCCTGGTATACAACAATGATAGCTAGGATAAGATGCTACACAACTAAGTACTGTAACTAAGTATGTATAGTATAAGTGCCACGTACAACATTCAATAAGTTGGAGAGGTGGGAGAGGGTGGTGGCTAACTCTGTATCTGGGTGAGACTGGCAAACACATGTGTACAGAATGATACCTCACCCTATCCTTTTTAAACTGTAAAATCGTTGTTGGAAAGGGTTGTGGAGCTAATGCTGCTGCAGCAGATGTTAGAGACAGCCAAGTACAGAAAATATCAATGAAAAAAGTGAGAAGACCTTTTTACAAAGCCTGTATAATCAAAGTAACCATGTTATTTTTCTTCAGTTACATGAGGAATATGGCGCTGCTTCAGACCTTCGAAGAGCTACCTTACAAGGAACCAACCAGTCCTGATGTAATAACACCACATGCACACACACACACACAGTGGTATTGTCCCCTGCATCAATGCAGACATGATTTCTGTGCGTGTGCTGTATATAAATGTGTCTGTGCATGTGTTTATGTGTATATTTTTGTGTGTTAATGTGTGTAAATGTGCATGTGTTAGTTTGTGTGTGTGTGTGTGTGTGTGTGTGTGTGTGTGTGTGTATAAATGAGTGTGTGTGTGTGTGTGTGTGTGTGTGTGCGTGTATTAATGTGTGTGTGTGTGTGTGTGTGTGTGTGTGTGTGTGTGTGTGTGTGTGTGTGTGTGTGTGTGTGTGTGTGTGTGTGTGTGTGTGTGTGCGTGTATTAATGAGTGTGTGTGTGTGTGTGTGTGTGTGTGTGTGTGTGTGTGTGTGTCTCCACAGGAGGAGCAGGGGGACAGCGGCATGGTTCTCCCCTCAGAGGAGCTCCAAAGTCTGGCTTGGAGCCCCGTGAAGAGCCAGGAACACAGCAGGTAGTGGAGCCCTGAACCATCCCCTGGCTCCCAGAGCACTGCTGACCCACCCCTCGCCCCAGCAGACCCCTTCTCTACACCCTGTGGGCCTGGGAAGCCCTTGGTCTTGCGATGAAGGGGGGGTGAAATAAACCTGAGCATATGTGGGTGTTTGTGTGTGTGCACATGCAGGTTCTTCACCTACTCCAAGTTCCCAGGGCGTCGGGTGCCAGGGGACCCGAGACGTGACATCACGGGTCGCCATGACAATGAGCCATCAGTCCTGCCGTGCGATAGGGCGCCTGAGGAGGAAGCGGAGGAGGAAGAGGAGAAGGAGATGGAGGGCGACCCTCCACCAGACTACCACTCGGTGTTCCTCTACCCTTCTGCCTAGCATCCCCAGGTGTCTGAAGGAGGTCCTCAGCCTTGTTAAAACACGTCTTCTCTTCAAACTCTTCACATCGATACCTTCCTTTCAATTTAGCGCCGCTGCAGTGAAATTGAAATGTAAAAAGTGAAAATTGAAATAAGTGGATGTAATCTTTTGTTTGGTCTATTGTTCCCTATATTATACGATTCTGTTTTTATGTAACACCATGTTCAAACTTTTATTTTATTACATAGTATCTTAGTTGTTTTTTTTGCGTTTCTTTGCCTACCTCATTATCTACCCTCTTAAAGTTCCTACACAAAATGTAAAAAGAAAAGACTTTTCAATTTGTAAAACCTTGACATAAAAAGAAAGTCTATGGTAGAAAATCACAAAGCTTTGAGGTGCTCAAATGCTAGCGCATTATATTTACACTGAACTTTATCCTGATGCTACAACAAGGCACTCAACCAACCCTTTCCAAGAGCAGCCAATAGACTACCGTACTGTACTTAGCGTGTTTCACTGGACACTACAGAGCACCACATTATTGCTATATAGCACTCTTTATTTAGCACACCAATTCCTGGACTAGCTACTTCTTGTTATTTAGCAGACTTTTATGCTAGTGTTATATTTACTTCACTGGTACCTATACTACTTAAGTGGTTTGTTTGAAATAGTTTGTAGGCTTCATCTATATCCATATGCTGGAAGAAATTAAATTCTACATAAAATATATGTAGGAGAGTTAGTTATGAATACAAAACATAAATGTTTTGTACACATGAATGCATTTTAATATGCAATGTTCAGTTGAGTTATTAATTAAATGGACAAATACACAGTATAATAAAATCTGTGTTCAGCATTTGATTGAGTGTTATGTTTTTGTGCATGAAACAGCCCTCTAACTTCAGACATCTACCTGGGGGCCTCCTCCAGGCTCCTTGAGGACGGCCATAGAATCATCCTGCTCACTTTATTCTGGACTTCAATTCTCTGTTCTCCAAACCAAATATCACTCATTTACCTCACACAAGAACCATTTCCTTAGCGATTACATTCATGCAGCTCTTTAGGCAAGGTTGACATTCTCTTAACAACCAAAAGGCAACAGACTGGACCTAAACTTAACAAAGTGGTCTAGTCACGTGTTGTGGGGAGTGGCTGTGGAGGGAAGGCATTTCTTGGTTGGATTATTTTAAGATGGCCGACTTCTCCAACCTGCCTGGCATTAAAAGAAAGTAGAGGCAAGGCTTCTAGCTCAAGCATGCTTAGAATCTATTGCATTTTTTCCACATGACAATTTAGAAGTCCACCCTGGGGATCAGTTTTTGGTATTCTTTATTAAAATACTGCTGTACACACAAATATTGCAAAATTTGAAACAATGAACAAAAGAGGGGAAACAAAATAACGATACTTTGATGGTGATTGTAGGCGTGTGGGACTTGACCGAAGGTAACCACACATTTCTGCTGGAGTGTTGTGACGTGGAAGAGGTGTGTGTGTGTGTGTGCGTGTGCGTGTGTGTTGTGACGTGGAAGAGGTGTGTGTGTGTGTGGTGACGTGGAAGAGGTGTGTGTGTGTGTGTGTTCTAGAGCACCACATTCACAAAAATATTTATTTTGTTGAGTAATTTCACTAAAACCGAGGAAGAATTACATGATCCAACAATGCCGACTCCACAGGTTGTCTGTAAGCACGGTTCTTTCCCTTTATTAAACAAGTCTCTCAAAAGCGGCGGGAAAACACAACCAATGACCTTGAAGAAAGGCCTTTTACCGGTTGTCTCTTGATTTAAAACGGAAGAGAAAAATACCTTCTTTTCTAAGACCTTCACTCAACTTAAAGCGGTAGAGGGTGCAGAGAAAGCAGGAGATGTTAAACATGGTTGGGTTGGAAGGAGAAACGTCTTCCCAGTCCAGTGGGCCGTCTTGAGGTATAAACCCATTATGTTTTACCTTACCAACAAGATTCTTTCAGTCAGAGGGAGAAAAATTAAATCAGAACCAACTCATGGCCCTCTACTCCCGTGGAACTGTGCTTAAAGACAACATGGTGTCCAAACCGCCTCCACCTCGGACAGCATCTTCACTTACACACCAAGAGGTCCCGCCCTCTCCACTGGAGCTCGCCTGACTGGAGCAAAACAAAAGGGCGACCAGTGACGGCCAAACACATTCAGTCACTGGGCCCCTCCAGCTGTCAATCATCCTGAGAAAAACCAAAGCCATCAGAGTGAGGGACAAAGATCTCATCACATGGAGGCCCCTCCCACCTGACAGATGGGTCACCATGGGGACAGGCAGCCCCGAATAAGGAGGTTTGGGGGGGGTGTTACCATACAGTCTCCAGCAGTTTTTACCTCATGATCATTAAAAAGTCCAAATAAAACGTAATCGTTGGCGTCCCCTTTTTATCCTTTCATCATCCACCCCACCCCCCATGTCCACAGCCCCTCCCCTCGCAGGAATTGGTCCACAGAATCAACAGTTGTTTACTGGAAGGGGGAGGGGCCACCATGACATTTGCACTCCTACTCTCCCCAATCCCAGTACAACAGTTGAGCAAAAAGAGGGGGAATTTACCAAAAATAAAATCCTCGTCCTCAAAACGCAGGAGAGGACCCGGAATGCCCCGGAAGAGGAAAGGAATACTTGTGTCGCGATACAAAAAAAAAAATACAAAATGGCTGCAGGAGAGAAGAGGGAAGAGGAGGTAGAGGAGAGAGATGGGGGAAGGCAAGGGGAGGACGAACGGAACCATGGGGAGGCGGTCTGGTGGACGCCTCCAGAGAAGCACACACACACACACACACACACACACACACACACACACACACACACACACACACACACACACACACACACACACACACACACACACACACACACACACACACACACACACACACACACACACACACACACACACACACACACACACACACACATCACTGTAACTAAGCAATCAAATCCATGTTTGCTAACATGCCCCGCCTCCCCCCCAGTCCAGTGGTTTGTCCCGTTTCTTCAGGAGGAAGGAACCAACTGCCGGGACGAGGATCAGTTGGCCCTTAAAAATGAAGGAAATAAAGCGCCCTCCCATGATAGCCATTGAGTGGCGTGCCCTAGTGCGTCACAAAAACATTGGTGTGGTTCCCCTGGTCGGAAGAGGGATGCCATCAGTTGAAAGATGGCATTGGATTGGTTGTCCATTTTTGTCCTTGTCTAAATCCTCTGTTCCATTTCATGTTGATGTCCGTGTCATAAACCAGCCGTCTGTTCACCATGTAGGCCACGCGCACATGTCATAAAAAATAACCAAGAGATTCAACCAAAAAAATTAAAACCTTAGTGCATCCTCTGCAGAAAATAAACCCCAAATATAGAAACAAACGATAAAAGCAGGAAAAAATGTCCAAAACCACAAAGTTTGTTTCTCAATGTTTGTTCCCCCGGATCAAAGAAAAGGTACATGATCACAGCTTCCACATGTGTCCAATTTTTTTGCCTTTTTTGTTTCTCCAAAATTTCTCAGCTGTGGGGTTTAAGAAACTAAAAAAGACACTTTAGAAAAGCCTCGGGCGGCCAGCGTCAGTGTATGTGACTGAGTTCAGCACCCCGCCCCCCTCCCTGGCCACGCTGATGGTTCATCCCCACCAGGCGGGTCATCCAGCGTAGTGCAACAGTGTGCTCCGGGACCAGGGGGCCCCTGGGGGCCTGGAGGAGTCGGGCCACTACAGGGGCCCGGTGGCTGCCCCCTGCAGCTCCTGGAAGGTGCTGTCGAAGCAGCGCTTCAGGTCGGAGTAGGTCACTACCAGCACACTCTTCTCGTCGCGCGACACCAGGCTGATCTTCTCTGGCACGCCCGCGTCGAGCTGCAGGGCACACAGACGGGGAGGAGAGGGCTGGAGGTTAGGGTAAGACACACACACACACACACTAGGGGTATAACGGTACACTGAAGTCACGGTTCGGTTCATACCTCGGTTCAGACATCACGGTTCGGTACGAGTTCGGTACAATGAAGGGAAAAGAAAAGGAAAAGTGCAGAAGGCAATTCTTTTTTTTTTGTGCATGTCTCAGGTTGCCTGAACTGTGTAATCCAAGATGTTAATAGTAAACAATAAGTACCCCACCTCATCTCCAGACTCCACCCGGAACTTGTAAACAAAATAAGACAATCAGTTATAAAACTGAAAATGCAGCATGTCTTATTTAAGAAAGTGCAAAGTACAGAATTACAGCCACTACGAGCCAGTCCCATAATGAGCTTTCTACAAATGTGCCGTTTTTTAAAGTCTGGTCAGGGTGGAGGGTGGGGGTGTGGCCCTGAGCAGCTTTCGGCCACGGAACCATGCGCTCTGTTTACAGTGGATGTATAGCAATGGCGAGGCGTACACAGCTTATGGCCTTGTTCTGTAAATATTCTAGAACAGGAGCTCTAAATATAAATAATATATTATACATGGATATCTACATCATTATAATATAATATATATTATCACAGCCAAAAGCTGTGTGCACTTCCAGACGATATTTTGAATCTCAAACGACTGCATCGGGTCCTCCGACGTCTGTGGTTCTTCAACTTCCACAACAGTCTGAAGTAGACTGAACTGCGACATGGAGTTGAAAGGGATTGTTGCCCGCAATTGTTGACCTCGATTGTCTCCCGCCGGAGCCCCGCAGTGGGCAGCGCCGAGTTGCCTCGGAAGCGGGCAGCAGGCAGCCGGCTCCGGCGGAAGACAATCGCGGGCAATAATCCCTTTCTCCTCCATGTCGCGGTTCACGTACTTCAGGGAGTCAAAGCCAAAGTTCCTTTCCACCAATTCCTTCTCAACCATGGCTGAGATAACTTGAGTATCTAACATTAGTTCCGCATTACATTAATTAATCGCATGCCAGTTTTATTTAATTGTATGCTTTGTAAATCCATAAACCGAACCGTGACGTCCGTACCGATTCGGTTCAATACATGCATCGTTACACCACCCACCCACCCACCCACCCCCACCCCCACACCCACACAGAGAAAACGAAAACGTTTTTCTGCTACCCTTTATGCCCGCCATTTTCCCGGCATGGTCTGTGCATGTACACTGACCGAGATAATATACCGGCTTGATTTCTCACCCCAATATACCCTTTCAGACCCTACACATATTGGGGGTTTCATTTTGATGTAAATACGATTAGACAACGCAGCGATAAACATGTGTAGTTCTAACTGGAGCGACGGGGAAATCTGTGAGCTCCTGACCATCATGGGAGAGAAGGTGATGCAGTCACATAACGAAGACGGGGAAAGATACAAGATAGTACCAGAGTACGAGACTTTCGTCGGGATAAAAAACAAGTGCTCAGCAAAATAAAGAATATGTTGCCGTTTTTGCACTTAAAAAGTAGATTGTGTATGTAGCCTACATTCAGATGTATACTCATTCTTGCATGCGAGTGTCTTGACTTAGTCATGCACGATATAAACGATATACACAATAAAAATAGGCCAACAATAGAGATTTCAATGCTATCGCTCTATCACGATAATGCATGTTGATGAAGCAAAATACAATGATTAATTTTTGGTTTGGTGCGGTGAGGTTCCATTTCACATTGCAATTTTCACAACAGTGCCAGAATTTGTCAACAAACCCGCATGTGTGCAAAGAACGTTAAATCATTGGACAAAAAGGTCTGGAGCGGGGTGAAGCGTTAAAGGTAAACAAAGGGGGGGAGAGAGCGCAGATGAAAGTAGACAATCATGGATATCCAGCGTGATAAACATTGATCTGCGGACCGGTCCAACTCCTTCTCCCTCATCCTGACTCGGAATGTGTTAAATGCATCGGCATTTTAGTATATATTTTACAGCATACTTTTAACGTGCTTTTGTCGGACCGTCGGGTGAAATTGAGTTGTGGCTCAACATGGAGCAAAGAGGAGACGGAATGTCTTTCGGATATTGGACCCAATTATCCAATAGATGTTCCGTCTTCTCTTTGCTCCATGTTGAGCAACGACTACGAGACCACCTCTCCGATGGGTCTCGGACCGGCTGTTTGGTCCGTTCCCCAGTTCGATGGTTTGTATTCGCAGCAGCCCAAAAGGTCCGCACCAAGGGACCCAACTCGTTTAGTGCGACAAGGGATCAACAAGGGAAACAATTCAAAAAGACAAATCTGTCTTAAACAGACAAGCAACGCCTTGGCTGTTCCGCTCTCACACTATGGAACACAACCTCCTTTTGATCAGTAAAAAATATCACGTGATCGACAAATTTCTTAACAATCAATGATCGATCATCAATTAATAATGCCCATCCCTAATTGTCAGTACAGTGTCTGTACTAGGGATGGGCGTGAGGAATCGATTACTCGAGTACTCCTCGTTACAAATGAACTCGTTTGGTGGACAGGCAAACTCGAGTTTGCATATACACACACAAACAAAGTTTTCTGAAGCAAATGTATACATTTTCTGTCGGCGCCACTAACGCATGACATGGGCACAAAGCAAATGAAATGTATCCATTTCTGTGTGGCGCGTTCCGTGCCGTGTGCAGGCATGCCAGAAATCAAAAAGTTAAGAGATGGCGGTTAAAGCAAAGCGCAGCGAAGAATTGAAATACTTTAAAGAAATAGGAGATCATAAGGTGAAATGTAAAATATGTCAAGCGAAATCGAGCTACCAGAAAGTACTATGCGGCAACATATGCTCCTGTAACACAACGGTGAGTTCGGGAAAGCAGACCCGCAGCAACCAAGTGTCGGCTATTTTCACCGCCGCAAGACGCAGCTGTAATCCCGGGCGTGTAGAGAAGATCACAACGCTGAGTATTTCCATAGTCCATTTGCTGCCGTTTTATTTGCAGCTTTAAATTATTTGCAATGGTTAGGCTACTTGTTTCGTTTTTTTAACTGTTACAGGCAGTAACACGACGCATATTTATTTTTGTAAGGAAAATGTGTTTTGAACGTTTGCAAAAATAAATAACGAATACTCTGATAACTGACTGTTTTGATGGAGAATAAGCATTACATGTTTGGTTGGTAATATTGCCGTTCATCATCATGATCAGGCCTATTCCTGCTGCAGATGCGTTGCATTCTAAAAATAGATTCGATTTAACGAGTACTCGATTGATCCTCGAGGAATTCCTTCGATCACTCGAGTTTGGAATTTACTACTCGTGCCCATCCCTAGTCTGTACTTTAACTAAAATGACACCCGTTTTTCCTGTTCTCTGCATCTTGGGTGGCATTTAAGAACCAAGGACTTAAACTAAGTGTAGTGCCTTTTAGAATGGTTTGTACTGAAAGAAAGAAACCCAATAATTGATGCTTTTTCTTTGTTAAAGTCTCTGCAGCTAATGTACTTGAATTTTATTTATCTGCAACATTATGTTGTATGATCAGTGTTGCACTTTTTTTTTTCTCAAAACATACTATACATCTCTTCTTTTTTTTAAATACATTTAGCATTTTGGCTTTCCTCAGGGTCTATGTAACCTGTTCTGAAATGGTTATTTTATGATTTTTATATTGTGATATATATCGTTATCGCAAGAGGCTGCATTGTATATAGCAATATGGATTTTAGGCCATATCGCCCATCCCTATCTTGAATCAGAAAATAATTAAAACATTCTGAGTATTCTAATTATTCTAAAGAGGTCTACTCCAAGAGGACGCCTTTTCCAGTGAACCAAGAAAGCCGGCTCCTTGACGAAGGGGGATTTTACCCCCTCGGTTTTACACAGGCAAGAGAGTGAAATTGCAGGAAGTGCCAAGCCGAGACCGTGTCGGCTTGGCAGTGTAACACTGCCTAGAGTCACATAGACAGAGAGACACACAAAGACAGAGAGAGAGCCGACCTTGTTGAGGCAGGACACGATGTGACTGAGGTCAATCCAGGGCGTCCCGGCCTCCGTCACCTGGTGGAACAGGTGGTCCCGGAAGAGCTTCAGCAGGTAGCGGTCGCCCGTCTCAGACCACGAGGGGTCCTTTTGAAACCTAACACACACATACACACACGCACGCACACCTTAGTGGTTAGGCTTTACAAAAGAAGACAGCATGGCTAAACCAGACCAGCTCCCCAGTAGACACTTACTCTGGCCTCTCGTTGATGGTGCCCAGTTTGGCCAGCAGGCGGAAGAGACGCCCGTTCTGCACTTCCTGTGAACAGATCAATGTGTCTGGTTATGGAGGGGGGAGGATATAGTTGGGCTGTATTACAATCTTGATCCAATCGGTATTTCATGTTTTAATTAATGACAGACGTGTTAATATTGAGAATTGGCCATATTGAGAAAGTTGCCAAAAAGGTAGATGACCCAATGAAGTGTACATTGTGATACAAAGACATCAATGAAACACATTTAAAAATAACATATAAGTCAATATTGACTCATGCCAATGCTGGCCCTGACATCAAACCCCTCCATGGCCCGACACGGGGCAGGGGAAGCCTTCCTCCTGACCGGACGCAGCCTGGACACCGTGATGGATTCTACCAGTAGGACCAGTCAGTGCCAGCAGCACCTTGTTACTCCTTACATACACTACCGTTCATAAGTTTGGGGACACAGAAATGTCCTCATTTTTTAAAGAAGGCTATTGTCCACTTTGACAACGGACAATAGTCTGTTGTTAATGTGGTAAAAGACTATTCTAGCTGGAAACGGCTGATTTCTAGTGGAATATCTAGAGGTGTAGAGGCCCATTTCCAGAATCCATCAGTCCTGTGCGAGTTTTCATGGAAAAATGAATTTGTCTTGGCGCCCCAAACTTTTGAACGGTAGTGTTCATGAACCGTAAACCTACTGGGAGTCTCTGCACCATATAACCAGCGGTAACCTCTTTACCAGCTTAACCCATCCTGGACTGGTCTGACAGTCAAACAAAATGGCGGCGGCGGCGATGGTGTTGGGAGGAAAGAGGAAGTGAGATGGTAAAAGGAGAACAGCTGCCCAGCGGTTTGACACCAGGCCCTCTCACTAGCGGGAATAGAAACGAGGCCCCAGCTAGCTGCATCCTGTGTGAGAACACTTCCACAGCAGCGGTCCCCCTACACCACAACCAGCAGTGTGAACCAGGCCAAGGACACGGAGGCCAAGGACACACAGAGCGGCCACATTATTGAACAGTTTGCACAAATTTATTGATCGTTATGTTGAGCCGACGGAAACACGCGTTGCCTTTCAGAAAACACGCCAAGACACACTAGACCAGGGCTGTGCAATTTGGGGCCCACGCCGCGACCGATTTTATTTGGCCCACGCCTTACCCACTGTATATATTATTGTTTTCCGCCATCAGCCCTCGGAATCTGCGCTTGCTCTCATTGAATATTATTTATTGGTGCACATCCATTCTTAACCATTGAATAACATTGTGATACATTGACGGCCATACCACCCTGAATACGCCCGATCTCGTCTGATCTCGGAAGCTAAGCAGGGTTGGGCCTGGTTAGTACTTGGATGGGAGACCGCCTGGGAATACCAGGTGCTGTAAGTGGTGTCGGATGGTGGCCAATAGGTGGCGCTCTTCCCTCTGGCCCCTTCTCTCATCAATCCCGATGCCCCAGTGCAGTGACGGGGACACTGTGCTGCGGAAGGCGCCGTCCTTCGGAGGAGACGTAAAAACGAGGTCCTGACTCACTGAGGTCATAAAAGATCCCAGGACACTTATCGTAAAAAGTAGGGGTTTCCCCGGTGTCCTGGCCCAACCAGGCTCATTCGATCTGGCCCCCTAATAATCCTCCTGTACAATTGGCTGACTCATCAATTCCCTCACTCTCCACCTCAAGCTGGTGCGTGGTGAGCGTTCTGGCGCAGATTGGCTGCCGTGCATCACCCAAGTGGGTGCTACACACTGGTGGTGGTGAGTTAGGCCCCCCCCTTCTGTAAGCGTCTTTGGGTCATTGAAAAGCGCTATATAAATATAATGAATTATTATTATTATTATTATGGTAGGGTGGCGCTGTTGAGCTCCTATCCTGTTCAGCTCCAGTCCGAAGTGACAGCGAGTGAGTGAGAGAATGCAAGGATTGAGCGTGTTAATAGGCAGTGGCACACAGACAAACGCAAATTGTTTTGTCCGGTGTTACTTTGCTTATTACACAAAAAGAAAGTCTTTGTATTTGAAGATACAGTGGGTAATCAGTGGGTGGTATGAACGAATAATCGATGTGTGCCGACATTCACAAAGGCAGCCATGCATCATCGGCAAGAAAACCCTTAATATCTTTAACGCAAAAAAACAACTACCTGCCAAGTAGTTCCAGTCAAATTGTCTGTTCAGCCTTCAAAACGAGAGCTGGTGAATTGGCTGGGACGAATTTCAAATATGTACACTTTATGTTCAAAGTATAGAGCATTGCGATTCCCATTGAAACGAATGGCTTCGTGATTCGGTCTTCAAAACGAGAGCTGGTAAATTGTGAAAAATGAATTAAACTAATCAGACAACAAGGCTATATGCTATAGACCAGAGGTCTTCAACGTTTTCCAGGCCAAGGACCCCCAAACTGATGGAGAGATGGAGCGGGGACCCCCTACTTATATATTGTATACAATTGTGTTTTATATTAAACTGGTCCTATTGGTGCCATGCATAAATGTACCTTGTTATTTTGCATTCAATACTAAGATATTCAAATAATACACAGGTTGATATATTCATGTTTAACATGTGCAAGGTACAGTGAGTAGGGTGGCCATGCCACTGCCATTCATAAACATAACATAATAAACTGATACCTGCCAAGATCAACAATGTGTCAATTGCATGTAATCATGCATAAAAGCAATTCAAATGGACATTTTTAAAACATAAATGTGGAAACGAAAATTTGTGATGTTTGTTAGTGTCTTTCTTACCACTCCGCTAGTAGTCTGATAACTTATAAACCCCAGCGTGTCCGGTTGCTAAGCGACGTCAACGTCTTTGGCGGACTATTTCTCTGCTGATTTTCCCGATAATGACCGGTACATTATCCCTAACATAACAGCACCCTCTCTCTCTCTCTCTCTCCCCCAACAGTCTTCGCTGCGCACTCTCATCCAAATACGTATTGTTTGTGACGGAGGGGGTAGATATAAATACCGGACGAAAAACTTACGTTGCTGTGCTGTCCTTCTTAATTGAAAGAACAGGGAGGGCTTTCATTAAAATCAAATACATAAAAATGTCGCAGTCAGTCCAGATGGGTCGGGTGTGCGCAAAAGACCGTACGTACGCTTACCACTTTTGTAAATGCCATGAATATAGTACATTCGGCATGCATTATAGGAATTGATCTATTCCGATTAGAAATTGGATCAAAAGTGTCCATGTAAAGACGGCTAGTATGTTGGATTCATGTTAATGTGTATTTATTAGGGATGCACGATATATCTGCAGTGATGTCGTTATCGGCCGATGTTAGTCATTTTTTAACATATCGGCATCGGCCCGATAGGTAAAACTGGTCCGATATTAACAGCCGATATTTATTTCCATCTAGTTGCCGTTGTGTGTGTTTTTTGCCCATGCGCAGCTTGTTTGGTCATGTGACGGTGTCAGTGACGCAGCCAGAGACGCACGGAGAGGCAGTACAGGAGTGTTTGTCACCTTAACTGAAAAGAATCAATGTCGGCGGTTTGGATGTTTTTTACAGTCTCAAATGAAAAAAAGGTTGTGCGTTCACGTGATCAGCGCATGTTTAAAGGACAATTCCGGTATTAACAACATCATCAAGTATTGTTGCGAAATACAGTTTCTGTTGTGTTTTATTTGGCGTTCCGTAATCCCATTGAAACGGAAACCGGAACCGGACATGTTTATATTTGGTTGTAGTCTTTTCGCTCGGTTCTCCGAATCAACAGTAGGGCTAGAACCGAGTGAAAAGACTACAACCAACCTCCCTTGATATATTTGAATTAGCCCATTTCACAGATTTGAGTTGAAATTGACTTAAACTTGAAACACTTTTTGTAATTTATTAGACAAGTGTCTGGTTTCCATGAATATTGGCAAATTTGATTTAAGTTATAAAACCTTGTCAAGATATTTTGATTTGTGATCGTTAGTGATTTATGATCCAAACTTTTCCATAGATGCAAGTTGTAAAAGAAGCCTAAAACTAACACTGTTAGTAACTTGTGTTTGTTATGGATGCCGTGTAACTTGTTGAAGAAAGAATGTATTTCGAAGTTTTGGAAAATAAAGAAAGAAATAACTTTTTCATATTCAGTGTTTACATGTTCTTCAGTACACAAAATCATCATAGAAACTTGTTTTTATACCAATATCGGTAAATATCGGTTATCGGCTGTAACAGCAATTTTAATATCGGATATCGGTATCGGTCAAAATGTTCATATCGGTGCATCCCCAGTATTTATAGACATTTGAATTTGTGGAAAAAAATCCCGGGGGAATGGAAAAAAAGATGTTGAAACAACCAAAACTTGCAGGCCCCCCAAATGGTCGCATTTTGCGACCAAAATTTGAGACTGTGCGACCGAATTTTCCATCTGGTCGCGCATGTGCGACCAGTAAATTTGCCCTTTTTTTTTTTTTTTTTTTACACGTTAAACGTGGAAGGGGCGCCAATGAATCCGGAATCTTTTGCAGGCCAATGAAGGTAAGAAGGATAGGGAAGGGCCACTCTAAGTGGCTAATGTGTTGAGGGGGAGGAGCCTAGAGATTATGGAGCGTGGCTAAACGCCTGTGCGAAGGAGAAAGATTTCCTAACCTGCTACGGGCGTTTACAATGAGCAAGTAAACTATTGACTCGTTCTTCCGACCTTTGGCTAGTGTGCCAGTGCAAATCAGTCCTGCACGGGTCTTATTTTACAAACCCCGCACATATCCAGCACCGGTGAAGTCTCGCTCGCAATCGCAAAACCCGCGCCCGACCTGCGCTGTTCAGGCATCCGACCTGGCTCGTTTCATCCAAATTGTGCGGGTCACCCGAACCAGTGCAGGACTCTGCTTCAGGTGCCATAAAGGCCTTTTCACACGGGAGGCGTTTGTCGGGCCTGATAATGCATTCTCAATGGAGAGGTGAGCGGGCAGAGAGGAGGCTCAGCGTCCTGTCAAGCGGCACGACAAGCGGGCGCACTCCCGTGAAACTGTCGCTTCCGTACTTGTCGAACGCATGCATGCGCAAACCTGGAAACCGTTAGGATAGATGAGAATCACAATAAAATGTAACACTAAATTTGAAACAGCACATTTTCATTTCTGCATCTATTATCAAAATAGTTATTAGTAATACAGTGAAAATTTGTAGAAATGTGAATATTTGGTTGGCATGTTGATTAACGTTGTGTGCCCCTAAAAATTCTAAAAAATTTCAGTTAGGGGCAACAGTGCTCCTAGTGAAGACAACGCTAGGAGCACACAATCCGGCGGGAGACAACGCCGTCAACAATCCCTTTCTCCTCCTCCATGTCGCGTTACAGTCTTCTTCAGATTGATGTGGAAGAACTACAGACGTCGGAGAGCCCGACGCAGTCGTTTGAGATTTATAATATCGTCTGGAGGTGCACACAGCTTTTGGCAGTCATAATATATGTTATATGATGTAGACATCTATGTATAATATGATATTTAGATAAAGCGCTAGAGGAATCCCGCCGGAGCAGTTTCTGGAGAAACGCCAACCGACGTGAGTCGGTGCTCGGACAGTAAGACGGACGCAGAACCCCGCTCACCATGTAGCATTAGCATCGTAGCATTCTGCTGTTTACCCAGCAGCTGTGAGATGAAGAGAGCCCGATGATCACTGCGTCGCCCAGAGCTGCATTATCACCCCCCTTTTGGATCAGGGGGTTGGTCAAGTTCACAACAGGACGTCACACCGATGAGGTGATCCTCCCACATCGCCGCAACAGTCTGCGTTTAACGTCCCAACGCCACATCTGGTCTGAAGGAGCCCGACCCGTCCACGAACAGTATTTCAAATGAGTTTCGGCCGATTCTCACGGCAAACAGAACAACTCCCATAATCCCACGTTACTCCACCTCATTGAATTAGGTATTTTGTCATGTTTGATCGTCCCCTAGAAACAGAAATCCCATATTATAACTAATGGACGCACACCGCTCACATGAAGGGAAATGGGTCTGGGTAGTAAGAAGGACCAGAGGCGACCCCGGTGCCAGCCCATAATACTCTCACTGCTCCCGGCCTGTTAGTGTGTTCCAGCGTGTCGCTCTTCCTCCGCTATGCTAATGATGTCACTCTCGCAGGTGCCAGGGCTAATTTGCATACCTTAGCCAGGTCCTCCTCGATGACATCATTGCGCATTTGGGAGGCGTCCAGCTGTGTGTAGAACCTGGCACCTATCATGGGCATGATGTCATTCACGCTTCGCAGGCGAGACTGCTCCGTCAGCAGGTACCTGGAATCAAACACACAACCATGATAACAAGTCAGTTACCTGGAATCATACACACAACCATGTCCAAAGGTCAGTTACCTGCACACACACACAACTATGTCCACATGTCATGTGGTTTGCTGTCTCAGACAGACGGTGCTTTGCTGTCAGTTTCTCATGTGGCACACTCACACACACACACACACACACACACACACTATTCTCTAGCCAACCCCTCATCGTGCTACACCTGTAATAAAACTAACAGAATTTTACTCTCTCACACACACACACACACACACCTTACTTTTATCACTGACTATTACCTATCAATATTATCAGCAACCTTGTTTCAAGTGATTCAACCGTTTAAAAACACTAAATAGGCTCCAGCATCTTCACTTTAATAATCAGTGTTTATCATAGGAACAGACAGCTGCTGCTAACGTTAGTAGTCGTGAGTTTTAGAGTTTCGCTACAGTCTGCTGAGCGTCTAGAGCCAGAGAAGGAGAAAGCGGACCGCTGGGCTAACGATACGCTAAAAGCTAATCAGCCTTCACCTTAAAGTCTAAGGGCTCGAGGGGCTCCGTGGTTACGCAGTTGGATAGACCATTACGCAGTTGTAGAAGTATAACCACCGCTTAACGTGCTTCCCTGCAATAAAACCGGACTGAATTGAGTTTATTAGGTTTTTACTCTCTCCCTCACACACAGACTTCTACTATCACAGACTAATTCAATATCGATATTATCAGCAACCTTGTTTCGAGTGATTAACGGACTGCGAGCGAGCAGAGCTGCCGCTTATGTTTCGATAACGATAATGGGCTCACAGTAATGTTACTAGTAGTTGTGAGTTGTAGAGGACAGGGATGTTTATTACAATTTCGCGAGAGTCTGCTGCCTTAACTTACCTCGAAACCAAACCAGTCAAAACCTTTTCTCCTCTCCGCTGTGTGTGTGAGCACTGCGCATGCAGCTTTCACTGCTGATTGGCTGTTACCCGTCGTGCGTGTAACCAGAGCGTGTAACCAATTAAATGGTGCCGTGGGTGGGACAATGCTGGAGACAGCGTAGTGACAGCAGACAGAGAGGCGCGGCTGCATCAGAGCCAAAATAACCCCGTTTTAAATTGATCTCTTATCGGCCGTCGGATAAAAAAAATGATGCTGATATGCGTCAAAATGCCGAATATCGGCCCCGCCGATAATCGGCCCCGTCGATCCCTACTCTAGACGCTGCCCAGCGTGTGACTCCTTACAGGAGGTACTAGAGCTCTAGACGCTGCCCAGCGTGTGACTCCTTACAGGAGGTACTAGAGCTCTAGACGCTGCCCAGCGTGTGACTCCTTACAGGATGAGGTTCTTGAGGTCGGAGGAGTAGTTGATGGACACCAGCTCCATGGCCTTCTGCAGGTTCTCCCTCTGAATGCCCGCCAGAGAGTTGCACGCCAACGCCAGCACAACCTTGCCAAGGGAGATCAGGTCTGCTTGCTGTGCAAACACACATTTCATGCAGTTAGGACAACCATATAACGTACAATATGCTGATCATATAACCAGACATCAAACGATCCAACAGGAACAAATAACACTAGTAACAGGCCCTAAACCCAGTGTTTCCCATACATAGACCGATGTGGCGCAGCGCCACAGAATGAAAACCGAGCGCCAAATTGATTCAGCTTCTTTTTTTTTGGCGATTTTTTAACAAAAATATCGTTCCGTTCATTCATCTTTACATAGCACTCTTTCACCCTGTCATTCTCATTCACACGTGCACACAGAGACAAGCGGGCATACATGCCAATGGTGCGCGGGTACACTACCACTTATTGGACAAAGCTGCGTATCATACATGCACACGCACTGGCAGCGGATACGCCCGCTCCTCCTCTCAACGCGCCTACAAAGGCATGTAAGGGATGATGTAAAGAACGCCGGTCATTATTGGGAAAATAAGCCCCGACAAGGCAAACAGGACACTGACGCGCAGCGGAGGTGTCTTGCTTTCGGGGGCTTATTTTCGATAATGACCGGCGATGTTCTATACATTATCCTGCTTATTACACGGCTACTTGCCAAAACGAAATAATAACTTCACATGGTGCGTCTTTTTATAATTTATTTGTTACCAGCATTCCTAGTGTTGTTCAGAGAAATAGTCCGCCAAAGGCATTGATGTCGCTTAACAACCGAAGACGCTGGGGTTGAAAAGGTACCGGTACTTGCGGAGTGATACAAAAGCAGTCATTAGAGGCAAAAAAAAACGTTGTTTTCCCTGACAGCAGTCAATTATACTCATGATTATTCTTACTAAGCAACAGTGAATTATCAAATATAATTCACCGCCGGTGAATTAAGTTGTGAAGGGCCCATGCAAGTGAACGGAGCGTTGCGGTTATAGTTTAGATGTATTACGGTGTTAGACGCCCAGGCCGTTCTGCCTGCGATTTAAATTCGCTCTGCAGCAGAGGCTGGAGATCGCGAAGTCTCCCGCTGGGCCGGTCCACTTTGAAATGTAGAATTTTATACGGCCTGATTAAGTCATTATAAAAGCTACATAGCCTAATCAGAAGCGATAATAGGATATTTGACCGTCATATCCTAGAAATGACCGGAAAACGGACACCTATGCAGGTCACTTTGACCGGCACCATTTTTTTTCCTAACGGGAACGCTGGTTAGTGCTAACAAACTATTCAAATATTTATAATTTTTTCCTATATTGTTAGCCCAAGTTCAAGTCTGTTACCCCAGAATGGAAGGTAGTTTATTTTTCAACAGTATTATTTTGTTACAGAAAGAGAAATCTTTGGTTATTTATTTATTCATTTTGCTATACTTAATATTAATCTTTCTGTTAAAATCTGTTGAGTGTTCCAAATTCTTTGTAATTAAATGTAACATTAAGTTAGTTATACAAGTTGTTTAAATAAAATAATTTTTAAAATTTAAAAAAATAGTAGGATGCATCGAACCGTGGGTAAAAAATCGTGATACAAACCGAATCGTGAGTTGGTGTATCGTTACTGCCCTACAGAGCAGTCTTTTCATCAATGTAACAGAAGGTGCATAAATCATAGAATGCATGATAATCAAACTCCATTAAAGGGGTAGTTCGGAATTTTGGACACAGGGCCTGATTCCCAAGTGAGCATTGGTATTCTATATCACTGGAGACAGTTTTCAATACATTTCATTCAGTCCTTCTAGTTGCAGAGTTCGCTCGTGCTAGGCTAGCGCACGTCAACGGGCAATGCTAGCCTGCTATTAAAAACAGTGTTACCCACTCCACAGTACACCCGAGGTAAATCAATTATAACGACAGACTATAAATTTAAAGGTCTGTTTATAGAATAATGTTAGAAATAAAACCAACCTTGCATTGCATTGCATTTTGAGGGAATTGCTGGGTCTCAGCAGCAGTGTTATATTCCTGGTAGTAGGCTACGGCAGCGGCGGACTGATACCTAGGTTACCGGCTCTAGTTTTTTTACCTGCCGCTGTCATTGCTACAAACGCAGAGTACAGTGAACGAAGGAATTCTATTAGCGTATTCAATTAACGAGATATGGACACGTTTGGAGAAGTTAGCGATGCATCTGCTTTTGAAGACGATTATGAGGAATTTGTTTTCCAAAACGAACCGTACATGTACGAGCCGGTGTTTTGATGTCCAAGCCAGCAGCAACAAGCCACAGTTGAGTCCTTTCTGGAACTCGCACTGGAAATTGGTGGAAACTTTGTGTGGTGCCCATCTGTAGCGTTTACTTCTACAATTTCTAAAAGCACACTGAACCACCATGTTGCCTAGTCGTTAAATTGCGCTTCTGTCCCACGCTTCTCTGTTTACGTTCTTCTGTCGTGATTCGGTTACAAACCTAACCAGCGCATAGTAAAATTCCGCTTCTGCTGAGAAAGTAGTCCCTCGATGATTCATGCGATGCAAGGTTAGTTTTATTTCTAACATTATTCTATCAACACAGACATTTAAATCTATAGTCTGGCGTTATAATCGATTTACCTCGGGTGTACTGTGGAGTGGGTAAGACTGTTTTTAATAGCAGGCTAGCATTGCCCGTTGCCGTGCGCTAGCCTAGCACGAGCGAACTCTGCAACTAGAAGGAATGAATGAAATGTGTTGAAAACTGTCTCCAGTGATATCGAATACAAATGCTCACTTGGGAATCAGGCCCTATGTCCAAAATTCCGAACTACCCCTTTAAGTAGCAAGTAAGGATTAAAGCAAGAGCACCATTGTATCTTTTTTAATTACGGGATATCAGTCCTACTTGAGTCTGCTCGTACCCATTTCCAGAAATTATTACATAATAGTTACAATCGTCTACGGCGCTGTTGGTTTTTATCAACTTAACCTGTTGAAATGTAAATAGATTTCTGCTGCGCTTTGAACATATATTTATTATTTGACAGTTGTTAATGTTGGAACCGTAGCCAATTGACGTGGAACTGTTTTCCCGTTCTGGAAATGCAGCCTCGGAAACATGACGTATGATGATGAAATGTGGTTTGCTGCAATGCATTGACATTCTAGGAGGATTTGGAATTACCTGGTACTGTGGCATCAGGGCAAGGTGATTGGTCTGACTGTTATCGAAGGTTAAGACATCAAACACGCCGACACAGTTCACCCGCAACCTGCAAACAGAGGAGGAACTTTGCAAAAAGAAGCAATAAATTGCGACCAAAAGCATGAAAAAGGAAGCCAGGACAAAGATACCCTTCCCTTTTCTGCTTCTGTAATTAACGTTGTCTTAAAGTGCACTTGTGAGCAGTGTTATATCTGACAGCACAACTTCCCCTGGTCAGTGAAAATGGCTGCAAGCTTGTGTTCTATACATGTCCCATGAAATAAGCACACTGTCTGGGGGGTCTCGGAATGAAGTTTGAACGCGTGTGTGATACACAGCTCCTCTGAGTGCCCGAATATGTATGCATCTGACTGTCTATGCTTGTAGTCTGACTCACTGAGTGTGCACATCTAACATCTACCTGTCTGTGTGTGCTTGCAACATCTAACTATGCAAGCATGGCACACTGACTGCAAATCTGTGCATTGCCTTTGCCCATGTCAGTTTGCATGTCTGTGCGTGTCCGTGTTTGTACCTGGTCTTGCCGGTTATGAGGATCTTGCTGGGGTCCATGACGCGGCAGGCCAGGCCGGCGGTGTGGACGGTGCGCAGGGCGGAGCTCAGCTGGACGATGTAGGCCCAGATCAGGGACTCTGGGAGCAGGCCGGCGTGCTGCCGGGGAGGCGGCGGTTCGTGTTGACCTATAAAAAAGGCGTGCACATGCACAGGATTCAATGACAGAAGAACAGGCTTACCACCACCACCACCAACGTCACTGACACACTGGAACACCTTCAGATTTAAAACCACTGCAGGAGAGGGGAAGTGCCAACTGTGGTCTAACCGTATTTCTGTGCACAAGGGTGTGCCAGGTGGTATTTTTTGCCTTTATTATTTTGTAAATATTATGCTATTCATTAACTTTTTGAAAATGTCTTATCACATCCCTGTCTTGTTGTGCATCTATTGTGGAAAATAAAGTAGAGTCCCACGGTTATAGAGGGGGTGGGGTATTAATCACAGCAGTGGTCTAGATGTTTCATTACACTGTTAGCTCGGGAGCCTGACGGCTACAGGTGGTTTCGCATCCCCTGCAGGTAGCCCCCACCCCCCGCCCCCGGTCTTAGGGACGCTTTCAACCACAGTTTCCTCCCCCCCCTCATGGCCCCTACATACCAACCGTCATGAGGAGCTCCTCAGACAGCTCTCTCATGAACCATGGCCCTCCTTCAGTCCTCCACCACCAACACAGGGCCTTAAAAAATATTCTACTCTAATCTCTCACACACACGTACAACTCCCAAGACTTTAGGTGTTAAAGAGTTCTTCCCAAGTGGGTTTCCTGCATGCGTGTACGTGCCTGTGTGTGCGTGCGTTCGTGTCCGTGTGTGCGTGTGCGCAGCCCTTACCCCACTTCCTCTTGGTGAAGTAGGAGTCTGCGGTGGGGTCGTTGAAGTGCCGGCTGAACATGGTCTCAGCACCCGCGTGGAAGTCATAGGAAAAGACCAGCGCTGTAGGGGAGTCAGAGGTCATTTTAGGAGATCAGAACACAAAGCAAACCAAGCAATGTAAGCATTCCCAGAGGTATTCAGTCATCCACAAACAGCCTATCCCAGCGGCCGCCCTTCTCAAGCAAATTACGCGTTTTGTACAGTAAACATTATCCTATTTCATGCCATGCATCAAAAAAAGTTTGATCGAGGTTGGAATTGAACCAGCGTCCCAAGGTCCATGTGGCAGACACTGTACCTCTAGACAACACTACATGGACAAGTATAATTGCAGAATTAAATTGACGCCATGACCCTTATTTTTTGAGCTATCGACCCGCATTTCCTAGACACACGTTCAAGAGGGTCTACGGAACCCAAGTAGTTTCCAGTCCCTGACTACCCTTCAAGTGTAAATATGATCGATAGCTTTTTCACATAATCTGCCAGATTTGTTTTGACTCCTCATCCATCTTTCAACAAGGCATGTCCATAAATCATGTGTACGTATTTTTTTTACGTTATTTTCACTGTACAGCAGAATCGATCTTGTGTCGCAATGGCAAAAAATGTCCAGCAACAGCATGCAAACCAAGTTTCAGATTTATTTTTATCCATGTTGCGGCCATGGAACGTTTAACCAAGACCGTCCGTTATAGCACCCTCTACGGTAATTTCGGCAATCGTTGGTTTGATTTATGAGTTACGGCTCCCCCTGTCCCAGACGACTTAAGGGAGAGGTCCTTGATGTGCCCAACAGGTTCTAGTTCCACTGGGTTCTCTGAAGCGGACACGTGATTGATTGAACAATGGCAGGTCATTTACATATTCATATTTGTGCATAAAATCTGCCATAACTCGGCTATTTTAAATACGATATTATTACAGGGCACTTTTTCCAGATTTTTTTAGAGGTTTATCCAAAACTTTGAAGGTACAGGAAACCTATATATCACAACAGACCTTATGAGTCCTTAAAGCAAAAAGATTCAGCATGTCAAATCAGGCCCAGACACCAAGTTTCTGATTTTTTTATAAATCAGGCTCGTGATCAAACCGTCGTATAGGTTTGATCACGAGTAATAGCTCCCACTATGGTCATAGCGGGACAAGACCTTTTGAGACCTCATTACCTCTTACCCCAACCCTTTTTATTATCCAACCCGTAACTTAAGGTCCTCCAGTAAATGTCTCCTCACGACCCCCAGAATTAACACCAAGGCAGCACATGGTGACTTTAGTTACCGTGCTCCAATCCTCTAGAATAGCCTACCTTTGGATTTAAGGTCATCGCAATTAATGCTCTCTTTTAAAAAGGATCTTAAACATATTTATTTTCTTTAGCTTTTAATTTATGACTACAGGTCTTTGCCTTTAAACACTCCATTTTATTATTATTTCTCAGTTTGTTTTGTTTAGATTATAGATTTAATGACATCTCTCCACTCAAAGCACATTGTGTCTATGTATGCCATATGAAATGTGCTATATAAATAAACCTGACTTGACTTACTTCCCGTCGACATATGCCTATTCAGTTTGACAACTCCCAGATGTTCAGGTTTTGAGCGGTTTCCCCAATCACCTTCAATATTGAATAATAATATTGCAAATATTACCGGTACTAATAAAAAGTCTGCAATGTTTGGTCTCTCAAAGTAGACGTGCACTGCAATGAGATATGCCAGACTTTTTGGTCATGGTTTGGTGTAAATTCCTCAAATTTTTTTAGTCGATAATTACCAAAAAACTGTGGAAGAAAAATAAGACACATGATGGGAATAGAATGCCATGCTTTGCAACACACTCATTGAAGCAAAATTGACCTCAAAAGTAAAATTTACAAATATAAAAACTATTTGTGCAATCGTGTTTACAGTTTCTAGCCAACAAGGGAAAGGAAATTAAGCCGCCTTCCTCAGCGATTAAGAGTGCTGCCCTCACTGTTGGCTTTTGAGTGACAGCCCAGTGTCCACAACGTTGTTCAGTGTAGCAGGCAGGCATGAGTTTGGGTTGTGGTGGTCATGTCACCCCAGCACCACCCACAACATATATTAGGCCTAGGTTCACTTCCTCGTCTGGTGGGAGTCCAGTACAGTGAGCTAGTCGGGAGGTGGAAGCCTAGGGCCACTCTTGCATGCTGCACTGAATCACTTCGTGGGAACTGAGCTGTTCCTCCAAAGCTCCAAAGGCAGTTGAGAGACAGCCATTAAAAAACCTGCCTGCAAACAGTCGGACAGCGCAAATGAGCGAGCTGGCGGCTATACGCAGAGTGAGGGCGGAAGTCAATGGGAAACAGAAAGAAGAGAGTGAACACAAGGACACACTATGCTAACTAAAAGTTGCCTCTTCTAAATCAATTATTTTTTAGATATTTAAGAGGTTTTGTTTGATTATTTTGACACTAATCGGACTCAATAACTAATTAATGATCCAGGGGTGAAGAATGCTTCATTCTCCATGGAGTCCTCTCAGGCAACGCTAGAACTGCGTCAAAGCACTCGCTATGGACACATCGACGCATACCCCACTGTAAAGTATAAAGTGGTGCAAAATAAAACTAAATCAGATAAACAAACGAAAAAATAAGTGTGTGCACGCACAAACAACCCCCACGCACAAACTCACAGTGGTCTCCAAAGGCCTTGGTGGTGAAGACCTCCCTCAGTGTGACGGCGTTGGAGTGCTGGATCTTTTTCCACATGTCAACCAGCATCATGCACTTTGTGTTCACCAGACGGAAACCTACAACACACACATGACCCAACGTCAGCCTCCCCTCTCGAACGTAGACGTGGCTACTGTGGAGTTCCCACGTATTCCTGTGGAGTCTGACCTCTAAGCATTTGAAGCAGTGGTTTGTGTTTCGGCCAGGCCAGGTTTTGAAGGGGTGAGAATACTGTAAGACGCTGAGAGTAGAAGGCCACGGTGTGTGGCGCATCTCATATGCAACATAGCTCACTAGGATAATGATGCACAACGGTACTAGCTTACTTTCTTCTTTTTTTTTGGATCACTTAAGTTGGTCGTAACAATGGGAGAACACCCCCCGCGTCCTTAGAACGCTCAGCCCTAAACGCAGTTCATCAAGAAGAAACTTTGGGAAGGGACGCAAGAGCCCCCCCAGCCCACACACCTTCTAGAATGGCAAGGAATGAGAAACAGATCCAAGTGTCATTGTTTCAGTCCACTTTGACCCTGTTCAAGTGGGATAACCCCAACAGAAGCGCTTCCTGTCCTGCCCCGGCCACATGGTTTCTCCGTCTCTCACCGTGTATCCGCCTCAGGCAGTAAGGCAGGTCGTCCTTGCTGTTGACGGCCTTGTAACACGACGTGATGTAGCTGAAGTTGCTGGTCTTCTGCATGCGGTTGGGCGGGGGCACGGGCTCCAGGGGAAACAGGCTGTGGTAGCTGTCCACCTCAGAGGGAACACCTGCCAGACGCACAGGCATGACCACACACACACACAAAAAGAGTCATATTTTTGGGAAATCTGTTCAGATCATGAATAAATCACAAGCACTGCCCAATAAAATGTAATTTAAAAGGTATCTGATCCTGGCGCTGACGCCAAATGAAATGATTTCTTCCTGTCTGCACCCACCAGGTACAGGTGTACCTGTACTTACCAGCTTGCACATGACGCGTCAGACTGGACCCGAGTCTTCAACAAGGGTAGCACACCTCTAGCTAAAGCCAGCAAGCTAGCCATGTGTTTTTATAGGCAGGGCCTCGGGGAGTGGTGGATGTTTCGGTTGGATTCTTTCAAAATATATCTTACTCTGGTTCCGCTGCCTATCCTAGCTTTAATGTTAAGAAATATTTCCACTGCCCTCTTTTCTAATTTGTATCATAGTTTTTAATAAAGCTTGCATGGATTACAGAAACTTTACACCATCGGTAACCAAACCATCACAGAATAGTAGGGTCTTACCTGGGTTCTCTGATTGGTCAATCTGGGCCATGGTAATGAGATGCCTGTTTATCAGCTCCTGCAGGATAAACATCAGGACAATACCAGATATTTTTTGTATGTATGCAAGTCAACAGGTCGCTTGTGACCATCTAAACAATCAACACCAAACTTATTCCTAACTTAAGTGAAAACAGTAACATTTTCAAAACACCACAACTTTCCACCGCTCACATCCCGCATTTGACCAGGAAGGGAATGTGCCCCAACTACTGGAAAACGTGTACCACGCAGAGCGTCAGCCAGCTCGTCAGGAGCAGTGAGGGTAAGGCGTCTTGCTCAGGGATACCTCAACACTCTAGGTAGGAGGAGCCGGGGATCGAACTAGCAAGCTTTCGGGTACCAGGAAAACCCGCTCTACCTCCTGATCTACTGCGCCCAAGCTATCTGTGGAGAGGGTTGGGGTATACCTGTCTGAGCTCATCCGCCATGAAGAAGGAGGGCGCGTTGGCCTTGGGCTGCATGTAGGCTACGTGAGGCGCAGTGGGGGGGTAGATGTGGTAACTAGGAAACACCTGCAGTAGAACAGACAGAGTTCAATCAAGTTTCACACTCCTTCCTGACCACGTTAAAATGGTGGCAGCAATGAAACGCTATGACGTGATGGTGTCACCAAAATATTGACACAAAGGGTACACATAATTAAGTCTTTTAAATGCATTACTGGAATTTAACTACTGGCAACAATAGAACGGATGATTTGAAAAAAAGATGACCAACATTGTTATTCAGGTCAATCTTAATTCTAACATAACGATAAAATATCGCTCTAAATATCTACTAAAGTCGGTTTACAACTATGACATAAACACTTAAGTGTCAGGTACAAAGTTTGCCATTCTGGCAGGACATACCATCCCACTGATGGGGGCGGGGGTGTTGTCCGTGTAGAAGTAGGTGGTGCCTCCCACCGTCTCCTTCTGGATGATGTGAGGGCCCTGGTCGGCTGCGGCCGTGGGCCCCATGTAGTTGGCAGGATTGGGGGTGTGGCTCCGCCTGCGGGGGGCGGGCGAGGTATGGGGCGTGATCTTCGGGGAATGGAGGGGGGAGGAGCCGGCTGAGAGAGACATCCCTAACGTGGACAAACAATTAGTGTCACCCTGGTGCGGTGTTGGACAGAACAATGTAAATCGCTACGTGTGCAGTTCAGCCTTTATGCACCGGAGCCTCACCTGGAGCCAGGGCCGCCGTGGTGGAGCCGCCCAGCCCAGGGTGGGGGAAAAGCGGGGAGGGGAAGGCGGGGGCGCTGGCCATGGCGGCCATACGGGGCGCTCCCTTAGGAATGAACTCACTCGCTGTAGGGTTTGGAGCCTGGCAACACAGTGACAACCACGACTATTACACTAGTGGAATCGAATGAGTGAGACACGGATCATCATGACATACTATAGTTTAACACCAATCATCTCAAAGCCAAGTAGATGTTTTCCTAGTAGTTGCTTGTTTCAGTCGTACCTTCCTCCGTTGTGATATGCTAAGAGCACCGAAATCACTGAAGAGGGAGGATGCAGGGGAAGACACCGGATCTGCAGCAAACAGAAAAGACCCATCACGATGCGGGAGAACCTATGCTATGCTGCTGCCCCTCAGCTCTTCATCTGGTGATCTAGGGACCAGAGATGAGCTGCTACCCCTCAGCTCTTCATCTGGTGATCTAGGGACCAGAGATGAGCTGCTACCCCTCAGCTTTTCATCTGGTGATCGAGGGACCAGAGATGAGCTGCTACCCCTCAGCTCTTCATCTGGTGATCGAGGGACCAGAGATGAGCTGCTACCCCTCAGCTCTTCATCTGGTGATCGAGGGACCAGAGATGAGCTGCTACCCCTCAGCTTTTCCCATGGGTGGAGTGGTACCTTGAGCACTGTGGCTGAAGTTCTTGGCACCATCGTTGAGGAGACTGGGGGAGCTGCTGCTGCTGGTCATTCTCTGAAACCGGAAGCAGCCAGACATGTTGAGAACCTGCCCTGTATCCGTATTAAACGTAGATGTCTTGATACACATAAACTAAACTGTGTGTGTGCAGTATGTACCTGTACCCCATCAAGCATGTTGAACGTCTATCTACCTTTTCTTGGATCTGAACTGGCCTAAATTGACAACCCTCACTTATCACAAGGTACCATTCTACTGCGCTACATACATCATCCATTGTACATAAAGAGCTTATATTTCGATTATAATACGAGACTAACGATTTTTATATTATTCAAATATATATATATATATATATATATATATATATATATATATATATATATATATATATATATATATATATATATAAAATGTATAATACTTTATACTGTGAAATTTGACTAGTTGATCTTACTCTCCTGCATTGTTGAGGAGAGCAGGCTACTGCCTGCTTTCTGTTAAAAATGAAGACCATCAAGATTTTTTTTTTAATATAATACTGGATTCTATACGTAAGGATACCTAAACTAAATCACATTATATACATTATTAACAAAACAATTTGCCAAAAATATGGGCAGTACATCTCCAGTGAGTATAACCAGTACCAGCAAAGACGCTGTATTCAATCCACTGTCCGAAGCCTACCTGTAGGCCAGAGCAAGATGCCTTAGCCCTACCAGGTGCTTAATGACTGCATCTGAATTCACTGTGGATAAAAGTGTCTGCTCAATAGTAATATCAGCCCATCATGGCAGTTGACAGTGCTATGTGACTGAGGCTGCAGCTGGATGCTACAACAGGCTTTAAATCATAACATGAACACAGTAATAAATACATTGATACTCTTTAACATATACCTGCATCATCGAGTACTTTGATTCTGCCGGGCTTCCAAACCCATTGACGCCAATAAAGCTGCTGCTGAAGTAAGAGTTGGTAAGATTGGCATCAGTCAGGGTTCCGCCCTCCATCCCTGGGACTGGAGATAAGAAAAGTATAACTTTAATATAGTAGTATATGTGGGCGTATACTATTGTTCTTACTCTATTCACATTAATGAGACAACAATAAAAAATATGTACTGCTATTGAGAATAATCTAAAGTTGCATCGCATTGGAGTGTAAGGGAAGCCTTCCATAGGTTTGAACTAGCAACGTGCTTGCTTGTTTACTTGAGGAAACCTTGTCCACACAGGACAAAAACAATGGTCCCTGCATGGCGATCTGAGCTACACACTAGTTATCATCTCATTTAGGGAAGGAGTTCATCTTGCATCCCTATGGTAACTGCATTTAACTGTAACCGGTGTCAACAGAGACACGTTTGATTAAACGACAAGGGCAATCAATAATATCTGGACAAAACAACTAGTTAGCGTGGAAGCTAGCTCACAGCTGTCATACAAACGGGCCTCCTGCATGATGCTTAGTGAAATACGTTCATTTCCCCAATGCTCATTTGGGAAATTCTACCAAAACCGGGCTGTTTAAGTCCCAAATTAGAAAAAGACCACTGGCCACTGAGCATGTGTTGGCTACTTCGAACAAGCAGGAGGAGTGAAGGGAGACCCACGTTTCTGTGCAGGTCAAGGGCCCAAATGAATCCCCGGACTCTATTTTAACAAAGCCAGATGAGGCCGACAAGTTCGGTCACAATGCTATAGTGATCTGGTCTTTTAGACTTATCCAACCATACTCACTGGTCAATAACTGTCCGTCCAGAGGCGTGCCTGCAGGCCCCATGGGTTCGCTCTTTTTTGAGACATTGGTTCCAGCGCCACCTGGGCAGGCCGCCGCTGGACCAGCGAGGGAAAACCCCGCCGCCGTCACGGCTCCACCACCGGCCATAGATAACGGGACGGGGCTCCCGCCGCCACCGTGCAGTGACATGCTTGCCATGGATGTCTCTTCGTGTAAAAATTGACACTCGTCCCCATAAAAGCACGTCTTGTCTTTAGCGTAATATCGGCAGAACTTCACCTTGACGTTGGGCAGTGCGACACCTCCGAGCGGAGCAGCTGAAGCGGGGAGTCCACTGTTCATGGCACCGCCGCTGCAGCCACCGCCGCGGTCGGAACAGACTCGAACATAGAGACGCGGGTAGCTAGCGAGCTAGCTAGCCTGCGAATACGAATCCCCACGAAATATAAGCTTTTAAATGTCCTCGGGGGTTTGATAATGTTCGCAACACTTAAAGTACTCGCACCATTTGACTAATACTAGGTCGTTTGAGACAAACGCGTGTCCCTTGGTGAGTCCTGGTCGTCGTCGCGGTCCGTGTAGCTCGTCGCCGTGCCGCTAGCCTGTTGTGGAGGCGCGCTAACGCTGTTGTTTTCTTCTCCGCACACTGGGAACACGCTAGCCTCGCGTTGCATTGTGGGCCGTCGGAGGGCAGCGAGCTGCGGGCGGCTGGCTCTCACGTCGGGATCTCCCATCTTCAGACATGGGAGTGGGACCAAGGACAGCAGTCTTCAAACATGGGACCACCGATCTTCAGACATGGTCCCACTGTGACAGGGCCATGTCCCGCATGGTGGACGGACTGCGGTGCATAGGTTGTAGGCCTACTAGGGTGCATGTGGTGCTCTGCTGTCCCATCCCAGAGATGGTTGCTGGTGAGATACCATCATCTTCAGTAAATAGGTTTAGAAGTTACAACTTAAAGGTCGGGTCTTTCGAAAAGGAAAAACAAATGGGTGCATTATTGATAAAGCAGGAGATGTCAACTGCCTGGTGTATGCCTGACATACAATGGTGTATGGGTTGATACCCATTCTCTATTCATCAGCATTATTCACATATTGATAAACATTATACTTTTGAGTCTTTGATTTTTCATCCAGTTCCCCTTTCATATTTGTCAGGTGTTTCAGAGAGACTAGGAGCCAACCCTCGCAGGGATGCTGACAGCGTCATCATCATGCAAAACCACTTCTGCTGTTTAAAAAGCCTTCAGTGGCGACGACAGCTCAGAAGTCAGCAAGTCACTGGTCTCTTACAGTGAATGGGTCATGGGATACTGGGAACTGGTCGTGGGTAAGTCAGGGCATTTGTAGTTTTTCTTATCGGGATGAATATAAAAACATTAATATTCTTCACCGCAGGTAATATAACTTGATATAGGTTATCACAAAGTTTGTAATACGATCATGTTTATTTATCATACAAAAATTTAATATTTATTCGGTATTTCAGTTATTTATTTTCTTGGTAAGCGAAATTTCATACACCATTATATTGTATCGTTTTATATCGATTTTAACCGTATTTTAACCCATTCATTAGAACGTTATAAAATGGCATCAAGAAGTCTAATCATTGTTTTTGAGAATTAGCATATGGGAGATTATTACAATTAAGTATCAGCCAAATCAGCAAAAGTGGATACAATGTTACTTTTTGGAATATTACACCTTTAGCGGTTTTCCATTGATTGACACATTTTTGCTCAGCTTTTAAAACCCAGGATGAGTTCATTCGGGTTGATTGGCAAACGAATTATCTAGGCTATTAACGATAGAAAAGGGAAGTAACCCTTTTTAAGAAAACCGTCATTGTTAATTGTTATTGTTTTTACTGCAAAGCAAACGCGAATATTGGTTTCATCACCCTTAAACAATCGTGTCATGTTCTGAATCGCAAAAGGAAATGAGAGCTTGGGTCTGGAAAAAAAGAGCAGAGAGAGAGAGATAGTCAAGACCTCTCATTTTTAAAGGTTTTTTTTTTTAAAACCTCAGACTAATATAAGAATATGACTAATGCACGGGCCTATTATGAAAACAAAAGTCCTATTAACGATAAAGTCATCATTGTACTGCAACATAATAGGTGCCTTATAGGTTGCATTATGCATTTGTTCATTTTCATTACATTTAAACATTTTTTTTTTTATGAACTATTAAATATAGAAACAACGTCTGTGTGTGGGGGGCGGGGGTTTGGTGTGTCTGATACTGTGCTGCACAAATACATTTGACTTTGACTGTTGACTTTGTATCGTGTGTGCTTCTATAACCCATGGTTGATCGAAACAAAACATCTAGTCCTGCTACTGTTGGATGTTAGAGTTCAGGGCCAGAATGCAGAAGAAGTACTTCAACTGTGCCAAAGCAAGGAGGTGAGAACTTTTTTCCTACCATTTTATTCATTAAGTTAATCTCATCAGAGGACTTGGAGAAAGTTAAGCTTGCAGTGGTTCCACCCAAAGCTTAGAGGTCACCAAAACCATTCAGGCCAAGCTTCATGTCATCATTTATCAAAGGTAATCAAGTAAACCCTTGATAGAAATCAAGAAAAATAAATAAAATTGAATGCTGACCAAGCTAAAGAGATTCACTATGTTGTTGTTGCCACCATACTGCGGTGTCGGCCGTTGACACTTGGTTGTATACTTTCATGCATTTTCCGACACTGCATGGAAACCTCCATTTATTTAAATTGCTGTACCTCTGTGGGAGGGTGTGTGGACAAAGGCTGCTTTAAGCAGCCTCACCTGGTCGAGAATGATTGGACTCTGGGGCTGGGTGGGGCTGCACACCTGTGCCAGATAGATCAATGAGCACAGGTAGCCATCACCACACACAGGGAGAGTTTTCCAACATGGAGCATCAGGCCATGTATCATTATATGCAAAACCAATAAACCGGATTTTCCACATCACCTAGGTGGAATGGGCAGCCACCTAGGTGGCGTGTTCCAAGGACCTTGTTACAGCCTGGTTGTCACTTACTCACCAACGTTTCCTGTATGTTTAGGTCCCGTTCCCCCTGGATGGAAGTGCCTCAGATCCCGTTGTTGTAGAAGGATGTATTGGCACAAGGCTATCCTTAGTAGGCCTTCCAGCAGACTCCGTCTGCTCCCTTGACAATGGAGTGGTCGAAGTAGTGACTCTGTGAGCAGTTTGTGTGTGTTTGTCTGTTTTATAAATGGGCAAAATAGTGTAGTGGCTTGGGGGTTTGATCCCCAAACGCCTGGATCCCATCAGTAGGCTTCGGTCTGCAAGGTGGCTGAAAGACTATAGTTGTCTTTGTCTTTGATCGTAATTCAATGCAAGTGGCCTTGGATAGAAATGCAGCTAAATGTTTATAATAGTTAATAGTAAATGTGACTCCCCAGGGACAGGAGTCCTCCCAAGGTGCTGCTCCACCTGACGGGCAATACCACTGGGATCTATACAGTGAAGTGCACATGGGGCAACGGGTCCCACGCCGCGCTGACCCTCAATCTTACCATCCTGAGTGAGTCATCCTGTCGCTTTGTCTGTGCTGAGCCTTAGGAGTTTGATTCAGGGACAATAGGTTCTGGAATGATCCCAGGCTGAATAAGCCCTTGTACTATAGTAATTTTTTGATTCATCAAATGACAATGGTTATATATACTAATTATTTGGATGTTTCTAGAACGTCCCTCGCCGCCCAGCTTTGATTTCATTAAAAAAGGTGATCATCGTTCGCCTGAGATCAAGTGTGTCTCGGATAGCAACCCCAAAGCGACCGTCATGTGGTACACCAGCCTCCAAGCATCCGGGTGAGATAACTAAGGCCGGTTCGAAGGTTATCACATACAACACATTCAAATATGGACTAATTTTCCATTTCATCCAAAAAAAGGTAATAAGATGATTATTTCGACAATAATGCATGTTCTTCTCTTCAACAGGAAAGAATACTCGGAGAATCCGATCAAAACTTCAGAAGACGCATTTGTCAATAAGAAGTTAATGTGCTGTGCTGCCAACGCCATAGGGACAGAATGCACTCAGCTATACGACTATGGTAACGCAAACACGCTGTCATGTCAAAGGTTTTGTACTGATCTCCAAAATACAGGAACTTATACAGATAATACACACACACACACACACACACACACACACACACACACACACACACACACACACACACACACACACACCCCAAGTTCTAGGAAAGGCTAAAAATATTCAAGTTGCAATAATGTTCTGAGAACGTTTTCTGTTATCTTATCAATCAGCCACTTCACACGTATCATACTTCCTCCAATCTCCAGTCACACACGCACATGTATTCCTTTTATGTATGTTGCTGATGGGTTTTGGGTGGTGCCTGACCGGACAATGGGTTAAAGAAGAGAGGGTCTGACATCTAGCATCGGGCCACAGGTGGGTGTCAAACCTGGGTCGCTACCATGCGTTGTTGCCACGGTTACCGTACTAGCAGCTGGAGCCAAGAGCCAAATGTCTTATCTGTGTCTTTGCGTTTTATGATTTGTTTAACACATGGATAGAAAAAATAATTCAGTGTCAAACAAATAATAATTAACACCTTGACGGACAATGAGTACAAAGACGCACAGAGAGCCAGAACATCAAGTTATTGTTCTACCAAGTGGATGTGTTGGATGATATTCAAACTGGACGACCCTGGTCCATCTAAAGACCACTCTCACTGTCGCCACACATGTGCGTTTTCAAGACATGGACTCCGAAAGCCCGGTAGGTGTGGAGCAGCAGGAGGTGAAGGAGGTGGTGCTCAGCCCAGGCCAGTCCCTGCTGCTGCGCTGCACGTCCAAGTACATCGCCCCGCAGTGGTTGAGCAAGGGCAGAGGACCGGAGATCACCACCAAGGTGAAGCCATCGACCTCAGAGAAGGACACAGAGGAAAAGGGGTTTGCAGTGTGTTTGCATAGGGCCAGATAGTGATGTCCAGGGGGTTTGAATCCAAGCTGTCCTCAGTTAGTATTGGGTTGTGTCCATAACCCTCGTGTATGCATCCTTGAGAGAGATGTCTTAAACACTACCTTCTCCTGATTCTGAATACACTGTGTTGCTTTAGATACATTTTCTAAATGATACAAGTAATAGCACTCACTGTATCCTTCTTGTTTTGCAGTAAATTGCCATATTTTTGCTTTGATTTAATGCAATCTTTTCCTGGTGCTTGAAGTTGGATAAACATGGGGGATTTCAGATGGCCTACCTATACTTCAGGTCATTGACGCTGGAACAAACCGGCACATACACTTGTGGCCCAAAAAAAACCATCTCCGTCCAAGTCCTGGGTTTGTAAAACTAACTTCCTTCACACTCTCCCGGGAGACAGGTTTATGTTACTCTTTAGAACATGTTCAGACAACTTCATTCTCATTTCTCTGATATTCAGCTTCACACATTAAATTGCTTAAGAGTAGGACACTGAACCCCTTGAATTCCAGAACTTAGGTTACATTTTTTTCTACCACCCCTGCTTTAGCCGAAAGACTTCCATCAGTCAGTCTGGCTCCAACCAATAAGACCATTTCGGCCAAAGAGGCCATGAACTTCTGCTTGCAAGCCACCATCTCCTCCCACCCTTTGCCTGACTACTGTGCGTGGGAAAGCCCGGACGGGAGATGGAGGGACTGTGGAGGTCCCTCCTGGAGGAACAGGTAGCGAGTGCATTAAGCTGTTAACCGTCATAGACTTCTACCGTAGAGCAGTTAGTGCCCTGTGCTGTCCGACCGGCGAGCGCTGTGGAGCCACTGGAGATGATAAGAACCACTCTTAGCCCATAGGAGGGCAGTGGTCATAACATCAGTCCTTCAGTAGTATGTACTTGGGTGGTTTGTGTTTAGTTTGATCTTCCGATGAAATGACTAATCAAGCACTAAGCATTATCCCACAGGACCAGGCAGCTGTGCGACCACATGAGATCTGGGGAATATAAGTTACACCTGGAGGTGGACCGTCGGAGATACCCCCACAAGATGAAATTGTGTGTGGCAGGTATAAGAAAACAGAAAGAATACGTGGACAATAGTTTCTATCTTAGTTTGGATGGCTGTGTGCACATGTTGTTTGTCTGCTTAACTCATGGAGTTGATGTCACAAACATCAGCCTGAGATTCAACAGTTGGCAGCCAGAGAGAATCAAATGTGCTTTTGAGGGAACGGTCAACTCTTTACCATAATGTTTTACCGTTATTGATTCATGCAGATCTAACTATGATTTCCTGATCCTAACTCAGATAAACCTCAGTTCAACTGCCAGAGGCTTCCTAACATTTTGTGGTGTGAGACAGTGAGTCCTGTACCTACAAATGTCTCTTGGAGGTCATGCCAGGAGCCCAACGATTCCAAGTGCGTCTCCTTTTGACTATTTCCTTATCGATTATTTTGATCCCAAAATGTCTTCCAGAGAAACTTTAGGTACAAGTCCTTGAGCAGCAGGAAGACGTTTTCTAGGATACCCACGAGTAGTGGGGTCATGGTATCACAGTCCTTTACATATGATACAGTAGATATTGTTGTGTGTATGTGTGTGCATCTGTGTGTGTGCACGTCTGTGTGTGTTCACGTCTGTATGTGTATGTGCATCTGTTTGTATGTGCTTCTGTGTCTGTGTGTGTCTGCATGTTTCTGTGTGTGTGCACGTCTGTTTGTGTGCACGTCTGTGTGTGTGCACGTCTGTGTGTGTGCACGTTTGTGTGTGTGTGTGTGTGTGTGTGTGTGTGTGTGTGTGTGTGTGTGTGTGTGTGTGTGTGTGTGTGTGTGTGTGTGTGTGTGTGTGTGTGTGTGTGTGTGTGTGTGTGTGTGTGTGTGTGTGTGTGTGTGCAGCTGTACGATTTTCCAACAGGAGAAGGTGGAGGAGGTGCTGTTCTGTGAGACCAGGATCAACCGCTCCCTGATGATCGATAAGGTGCCTCCCAATCACTTTGCTCAATTCTGCCTCACCAATGCATTTGGATCCTGGTGCAGTGATGCAAAGTACAGAACTCTGCCGAGTCCAGCAGGTAGGGACTGTCTCAGATATCCCTCCAAACAAATGTTAATTTTCCAATGACAAAATATCCCAAATAGCAGATCGTACAGAACGTCAGAACTGATGTGCATATCTTCCTTGGTCTAGAGGAGCTCATCGGTCGCGAGAACCCAGGGTCTGAGCTCAAAATAGGCATTCTGGTCCTGTTGGTCGCCTTGATATTGATTGGCATGCTGTTCCTTTACAATATCAGAAAAGTACGACGCACACACACACACACACACACACACACACACACACTTGAAACACACACACAATGTTAGATCCGTCGACTGTACCACCTCACGGGAGGTGGAGAGATTCGCCCAGACCCTAACTATCGCATTAACAAGACACCTACCCCACTTGCTTCGGCGCCCCACCCCTGAGCATAACCCTGGTCAGTGCCATGGCTGCCGATCACGTCTGTGTGATAGCTCACCCCTGGGATCCGTGCACTTGGAGGTTTGCTAGGATTGTTTAAGAGTTTGGAGATGACTAACTCTAGGGATATGTTTCTTTGAACTTGACTAAGTAACCTCTAAGATCCATAATGCTTATACTGATTCCGCTGACTGTTCACAAAGCGCTATTCTATTCTTTATTTAAAGGAATTCCCTGATTAATGGAAAAAGGGTGGGTTGATTACAGTTTTATTTGCAGGCTAATATTTGGATAATTGCAATAAGCGGAAAAAAACATAAAAAAAGATTATTTTGGTATCAGATTCTACCTCTTTCATATGGGATAGTGGTTCTAATGAACAGGGGAAAGAGAGAGAAAACTCAATCTTTTTTCACGGCTGAAAGTGTCTACTCATTTGGTCCCACAGCTGGTGGCCTTCATATCTCCGTAGGGCTACGGGATGAGTCCTCCCTTCATGAACCGGCAGATAAAGCTTGCTTCAAGCGGGCTGCGGAATTTGTATTTGGAGAGTTATTTTCTTCAGATTTTCTGGGTCCTCGTCTTTTTCTCATTCCTCTTTTTTCTGGGTCTATGTCTTCATCTTGGTCCTTTTCCTGGTCCATGGGTATTTTTCTTTGTGGTCCATTTTTGGGTCTTTATCCATTTAGTCTGTTTCCTGGGTCTTTATCCATGAAGTCGTTCTCTGGGTCTTTATCCATGACGTCCGTTCTCTGGGTTTATGAGAATGAGCCTCTTGACTAACTCCCACTTCAGGATGTAACGGTTAGGACGCAGTGATGTTTATGAGTAGGCCTTAAGAATTCAGCCAGCAACGTAGGTTTACGTGGAAAAATAGTGAATATTAATTTACTGTGCTTAAGAAGTGAAACGGCAAAGCCAAACAAAAATACTTTGATGAACAAAACAAAATCAACCAGAGGGTTGTTCACAAGCAAAGTTCCAAAGGGAGAATCACAATACGTGTAGCAGCCTCACGGCAAGCGTTCCCCCAGCAGTCTCCCTCTCCCTCCCCCATTCCCGGGAAGGCAGAAAACACCGGGCTTAAATAAAGCCACCAAATTAAATCAATTGGTGGATACCAATTGCCATAGGGTTTCACAGACCAATGTACAATACTACATTCTCATTTATCATTGAAATAATCTTCGTAGATACATTTCATTATTCATCTCATAACATTTCATATGCTGATTATGAACTTCACTATTACAATGTAAAATACCAGAATAATTAACATACCGCAAATAACGTTCCCCCCCTCCATTACAAACAGTCATCTTCCCGCATCCCAATCAGGCAATGAAGTGGTACATTTTCCGGCACTCGTGTTGGCCGGGGTTCGAAATGTTTGAGGACCCAGGACGTGAGTGAGGGCTGTCAGTGTTTGTTTGTGTCGTTCAAAATGTATGGATTAACAGCAGAGAATGGGTTATGCAGCAGATCGTCTGCTACCTAACCGATTGCTAGGATGTTTGCATGTTTACAGGTAAGTAACAGAAAGTTTTTTTCTAATGACGAGATGCGGTTGCCAAACATTACCAGATGCGTGTGTGCGTGTTGATCAGTTTCATGTCACGAGTAGTGTCAGACGAATACGCGAAAACAAGAGTTCCGAATGTAACTACGGTTCTATGAATCCTGGATGACCGGTGCTGAAAGCACTGGATATCTCCAACTCGCGCATGCGCATTTCGAGTACCTAATACTAACATAGTCACCTTTGACCCCCACGTGACACCGGGAAGGCTATATCTTCCGGTATCATCAGAGGATCTTTTCCTAGAATCTTCTCGCAAAAACACAAGGATTCTGAGTGACTAAACACTCTGGCGGTCATCCAGGATTCATAGAACCGTAGTTACATTCGTAACTCTCGTTCTATTTCACCCCTACTGACCTAACGCACTTGATGACCCATACCAAAAAGGTCACAAAGAATCCAACACCCACCTCACTCATTGGAGGCAGCAGAGCTTGGAAGTAGGACCACACCCATCGGATGGGGAGTGGCGACATTGACACGGTAAAACCTCATGAATGTGCCAGGCGACGTCCCTGATGCCGCGGCACAGATCGACTCCAGGGATACACCTCTTAGTGCAGCCCATGATGTCGACTTCTGGTGGAGTGGCACCTCAACCCAGATGGCGGGGGGCGGCCACTGGCCTAATAGGCATGTTTGATGGCGTTGACGACCCAGTGGGACAGCCTCTGTTTGGAAAGCGCACAACCTCTGTTAGGGCCACTGTGACACACGAACAGTTGCTCAGACTGCCGTATACCCGCAGTAGCAGCAATTTAAGCCCTAAGCGCCTGTACCGGGCACAGCATCTTGGACTCATTCTCCTCAGATGGGGAGTCAAAGCGTGCAAGCTGGATAGGTTGGTTAAAATGGGTGCGTGAAAGCACCTGAGCCATCAGGGTTCCACCACAGGCATGTATCTGCCACGGATAGGGCATGCAACTCCCCATGCAAAAAGGAAGAGGGACACCAACCTGTGGCACCCCACTGTGGCTCCGTCAACCATCATGCTGGGAAGAAATAGCAGCTACATAGACCCTCAAGGTGGAATTAGAGCGACCACCATCCAGGAGGGACCGCAGTCACTCCAGAACGGTGGCCGCGGAGCAACGTACTGGGTCTACTGCCTTACCCCTACACCAGTCAGAGAACAACTTCCATCTATATGCATACTGTGCTCTGGTAGATAGTGCCCTGCCACTCAAAATGGTATTCCTGACGGTTGCAGTGCAAACCCTCAGCAGTGGGTCCACTTGAGGTCCACTTCCGCTCTGCCAAAGAGACCCCATATCGTCTCCACCACCTCCGGATGAAGCCGCCACTCCCCTGGTGGGGGCTTCTGCCGCAATAGGAAATCTGCGACCTGATTCCGTTCCCCCGGTATGAAGACCGCCCGCACGCTAGCCAGGCGGGGTATGGGCAACAGCAGACCTGTTTTCTGATCGAACTAGCACATGCTTGCCTCTCAATTGAGGCAGAAAGTGATTGAGTGCTATTTGTACCGCTCTGAGCTCTAGCACATTGATGTGTGCGTGGTTCTGGGCCGGCCACTGCCCCTGGGCTGTCCTGCCCTGCCAAACGTGCCCCATCCCGAGAGGCAAGCGTCCGTTGTGACCAGCTCCCGGCGGGATAGAATGGTGCCTATGGGTACACCCACAGATATATACAATCTCTTTCTCCACAGGGACAGAGGGAAAAGGCAATCGCCGAGACACCCTGACCTTTCGTTGCCTTTGCCACTTGGAGTCCAAGTGGAGGCTGTTTAGCCACATCTGCAAAGGGCACAGAGACAGCAAGCAGAGAGGCACCACAGCTGTCAGCTTGCCCAAGAGTTGAAGAAAATGAATGAATGGCACCATCCTGCCATACCCGAAGAGGGGGAGGCAGAGGAGGATGTCGGTTACACGCTGAGGTGACGGATAGGCCCTCATAGCGTCCGAGTCCAGGACCATCCCAAGGTATGTGACCTGTTGGAATGAGTCCAGGCGACTCTTCAAGAAGTTAACCGTCAGGCCCAGCCGGGCCACGTACAAAAGTAGCTGAGCCGTGTCCCGGGCCGCCTGAGACTGGGACGGGGCACAGATCAGCCAGTCGTCCAAATACGGCAGGACCTTCAGATCGTAGGAAGTGCTGATGGTGCGGTGCAATTGAGACGTGGAAGTATGCGTCCTTCAGGTCCACAGTGGTGAACCACTCTCCCCGGGTGACCACACGCAGCGTGTCTGATACGGTGAGCATGGGAAATGGTAGCACCTTCAGGGACTCCTGAAGGTAGTCCGAGGGGACTACCTTCAGGAGTCCCCTCGGGTCGAGAATGGGGCGGAATCTGCCATCTTTCCTTTTCACGAGAAAGTACCTGGAGTAGAATCCTCTGGGATGCAGCAGAGTATCCACTGGCTCGATTGCCCCCTTGGCCAGGAGGGCGGACAACTCCTGGTCCAGAGCTAAGGCCTTTGCCGGGTCGTTGACAACAGTAATTTTGACCCGGCTGAAGGCTAGGGGCCGGCGTCGGAACTGCAATTCGTACCCTTGGGTCAAGGTGGAAACCACCCAAGGGTCTGAAGTACAGGCAGCCCAGTAACTGAGCTGCTTCTAGGAAAACCAACCGACGGCCGGCCCCTTGGGCCAAGCGCCTACCCACCCGGCCTCCTGAGGCTCCTGAGGCTGGGGGGGCGCCGGTTGGGTTGTGGGACACGAAGCTGCCAGGAAGGTAGGCGTTCGGGCGCCTGAAAGCCATCCGCAGGCTGTTGAGCAGGCCCCTGAGACCTCCGTAGGCCACCAGAGTAATCAGGTTGCTAAGAGCCTCGCTGGGGGACAGCCAAGGGGCCCCCAGGCCTGCTTGGAGTGGACACACTCCTATGGAGACCGGACAGCTGCTGCCTGGTCTGCCTAGCTCGGGCAGCCCCCTCCAGTGCCTCAAGGGCAGCTCACCCAAAAAGCTCCCCTGGTTCCACCGGCACCGCACAGAGGACCCTCCTACACATCTCTGTCAGGGGTGACAGTGCAGGCTGGACGAGGGTGGACATCGTGCGCCCTAACTCCCTTGACATGAGGGCAAAAGCCTGTAATGAGGCGTCACTGAGACTCTGCAGCGATGGCTCAACCTGGGCCTGCTGCAGAGAGGTCGAAAGACCCAGCAACAGGTGGGAAAAGGAGTTCCCAATACGACCCATGCGTTTCGCAGCTTCGTAGGCCTTTGAAAGGAGGTCACCTGTGACCCTGCACTGTGGCCGAGGACACCTGGCATTTGGTCTCAGAGCCTCATCAGGATCCAGAATTAGGGAGGCGATGGCAGGCTCGACTGGTGGCATGCGGCCTAGCCCAACCTGTGCCCCATTCTGCATGGCAGCCAAGGTCCAGGCATCCGACGTTGAATGGGAAAAGGCACTGGTGTCCCTCCAACAAGCATGAAGCTCCTTCAAGTACTCCTCTGAAGGAGGGATGGTGGATGTGGCCGGGGCAGGGTTGCGCCTGAAGAAGGCGCTGGCCTGGGCCGACTCAGTCTGCGCAGTATCGAGATGTAGGCAAGCCAGAGCCATCCGCATGACGGCCGCCATGGAGGTGTCTGCTGCCCCCTGCAGAGAGCTTTTTGCAGAGGAGCAGGAGGCCTCATCCAATATGTGGGAGGCATCGCCCTCTGTCATGACCTTGTTGAAGAGCTTAGCCGAAGCTGCCAGAGAGAGGGTATTGTCAAACTGAGACGATGGTCAGGCTGTAGCCCAGCCAGCCCCCGACCAGTCCCAGGCTGAAGGGCAAGGAGGAGCGACCGCATTTGCTCCATGTCGGCCCCCAATCCGTACATCTTGGAGGCCAGCCTGCCCCTTGCCTTCTTTTTAGGGGGGGCACCCATTGCCACTGCTCCATCATGCCGATGCCGCCTAGAACGACCGGGATGATTGGGAGGGAGATCTATTAAGGGAGAGGGGTCGTTGGCTGTTGCCCGATTCTCTATCTCTGCCAGCCTATCCACTCTAAGCGCTCAAGGAAGGAGACTGCAGTTCATGCAGGCGCCGTCAGTGAGGCCCTCCCTCAAAAGCTTGAGACCGAGGCAAGGAGGGCGGCTGTCGCACAGACGACACGTAGGTGGGCCATCATGGAGGCAGCCACAGGCAGAGTCACTGGAAGCTAGTGGTGCAACGGTTCACGGGTTACCCGTGATCCGTACGGATCAACCCTCACGGTTCGGGATGCAAGTATTCCGCGGATCGGCTGATAAAAAAAATAATTGTTCGTTCACGTGATCAGCGCATATTTAGAGGACAATTCCCGTATTATCAACATCATCAAGTATCGTAGCAAATTACAGTTTCTGTTGTGTTTTATTTGGCGTTCCGTAAATCCCATTAAAAACGGGAACGGGAACCGGACAAGTTTATGTTTGGTTGTAGTCTTTTCGCTCGGTTCTCCGTATCAACGGTAGGGCTAGAACCGAGCGAAAAGACTACAACCAACCCCCCTTGCAATGAGCAAGGAGTCTTCCAACCGAAATCAATGGATTTACAAAATGCCAAATAAAACACGACAGAAACTGTATTTCGCTCCCATACTTGAGGAAAAAAAAGAAGATGAGGATGTCTGCATTGCCTTGGGAGAGTGTAGACTCTAAACTGCATTTTTTTTTAAATATTGACTATGCTTAAAGGAAGCAGGTTTATTACCACATTTTTAGATATCCAGTGCTTTGAGCAACGGTCATTAGGGATGAAATAGAAGGAGGGGCTGCCTTTTCACAGGGTATTTTTACATGAAGTCGGGTTCATGGGTCTTTATCCATAAAATGTGTTTTCTGGGTCTTTATCCATGAAGTCCGTTCTCTGGGTCTTTATCAATGAAGACTGCTTTCTGGGTCTATATCCACAACGTCCTGCATCTGGGTCGTTATCCATGAAGTCCATTTCTGGATCTTTATCCATGAAGTCCGTTCTCTGGGTCTTATCCATGAAGTCTGTTCTCTTGGTCTTTATCCATGAAGTCCGTTCTCTTGTTCTTTATCCATGAAGTCAGTTTCCTGGGTCTTTATCCATGACGTCCGTTCTCTGGGTCTATATCCATGAAGTCTGACATCTGGGTCTCTATCCATGAAGCCAGCAGACGTCCCTGTGCTCTTGTTTCTTCATTCGGCTGGCCATTTTATTGGGAATAATTTGGCCTTGGCCCACTTCTATACGCCCACTAATGACTTCACATGAACCTAGCTGGTGTGTCCTCAAATGAACCGTGTGTTGTCCTCAAGTAAACTCTAGCAAAGCTGTGGGTTGTCCTTAAGTGAACTCTAGCTGAACCGTCCATGAGTATAACAAGCAATACTTCATTTTGCCACCACATGCATATAGTGCGTTCAAAACTCTGGGTGTACCTGTAAGTTACACCAGACCTAGATGGTCGACACAGTATTATTATACCTTATTGTTTCAACACATTTTATGCATTGGTACTTGTACAAGTGCTTTATCAAGTAAATATAAAACCTCCTTTGTATACATGTCTTAAGGACACCGATGAATCAACCCTACTTGACACCCCCTCCTTGATATCAGAAGTATTTTTAGAGGTCAAGGCCGATCGGAACAAGGGGAGGCAGGCGCTGAGTCAGGGACAGGGGAGGAAACCCAGATATTGTCGAGGGGGCCAGGAGTCCAAGGCCGAGGGTATGGGTTACGGGGTTGAAGAATGAAGGAATCCAGGGAATCAGTAGGGCCAGTAGTGACGACAGCCGGTGAAGGGCAGGATTGGATCCCAGGCCGGGGAATCAGCAGGGCCAGTAGTGACGACAGCTGGTGAAGGGTAGGTTAGGAGAGGAGTGCTTGTTTACTGGGGAACCCCCAAACAAACCCAAGTCTTTGGAGGGCAACCATTTCTCCGGCCTTGAATAATATAAACAGAGTAACAGTGTCAGGCATGGCTGAACTTAGACAGGGCTCCTCCTCCCCAGATTCCCTCGATCCCTCTTCAAAGGATATCTGCTCCACTAATATTCGCTAATTCGAGATAGGATGGTAGCTCCATCCTATTAGCCGCTTCATGGCGGTTTGGTAGAAGGTATTTACTAGCCATAGTGGTTCATGGTCCTCTTTAGTCTGAGAATGGTTTGAGCTGGCTCACTCCTTGTATCCCTTTCTTCTTCAGCAAAACAACACACACGCACGCACGCACACACACATTTTACATTTGACACACATGCACTTTATATTTGACACACACAAACATGCACACACACACACACACACTTTACATTTGACGCACACACACACACACACAAACACACACAGCATTTTAATCTGTTTTGTTTTCTAAAACAGAAGCCGCGGTATGAGAGCCAACTACAGATGATCCAGATAATGGGGCCCAATGATAATGATTATATTTACATCAACTTCAAGGACTTCCAGTACGACCAGAAATGGGAGTTTCCAAGGGAGAACCTGCAACTGGGTGAGCAGACTGCCTGTACTTCCCCTCCCTGATCATTTACAGCAGCATACGGGAAATGTGGACCTCATAACAGAAAGTAGAGACAGGTCAGGAGTAAATACAAAAGGATATGAACAAGAGGAGAAGGTAGCGGTTGGTGATGCAAACAGCATACAGCTGTAGGTAACCAATGGTGATGCCTCATAAAAAAGCTAATGAAGTGTCTGTTGTTTTCTGCCCCCCTAGGTAAAGAGCTGGGATCCGGGGCCTTCGGCATGGTGGTCCAGGCCACGGCAGTGGGCTTCGGCCCTCAGGGCAACTCTCAGGTGGCTGTCAAGATGCTCAAAGGTCAGAGGCCACCTACTCTCCATGCCTTTATGCTCTCAGCGGGTCCCACTAGAAGACCGGTCCTGACGGTCCGTCTTGCTTTGGGGTCGTCGGGGACATGGACACACAGTTTAAACCACTTCAAATGAGACCCCCACACCCAGGACAATCAGAATCAGGTGTGTTGAGACCCCCGCACCCAGTACAGTCAGAACCAGGTGTGCTGAGACCCCCACACGCACAACAGTCAGAACAAGGTGTGTTGAGACCCCCACACCCACAACAGTCAGAACAAGGTGTGTTGAGACCCCCACACCCACAACAGTCTGAACAAGGTGTGTTGAGACCCCCACACCCAATACAGTCAGAACCAGGTGTGCTGAGACCCCCACACGCACAACAGTCAGAACAAGGTGTGTTGAGACCCCCACACGCACAACAGTCAGAACAAGGTGTGTTGAGACCCCCACACCCACAACAGTCTGAACAAGGTGTGTTGAGACCCCCACACCCACAACAGTCAGAACAAGGTGTGTTGAGACCCCCACACCCACAACAGTCTGAACAAGGTGTGTTGAGACCCCCACACCCACAACAGTCTGAACAAGGTGTGTTGAGACCCCCACACCCACAACAGTCAGAACAAGGTGTGTTGAGACCCCCACACCCACAACAGTCAGGACAAGGTGTGTTGAGACCCCCACACCCACAAGAGTCTGAACAAGGTGTGTTGAGACCCCCACACCCACAACAGTCAGAAGTGTGCTGAGACCCAGATAGCCCCCCCTCCCCAACCGAGTCGTCAGACTCGTTGTCGGCGGGTTCAGCTCCCAGTGGGAAGGTGCCTTAAGGCATCTTGCTCATGGGTGCCTGACAGCCACAACAGGTTGTGGACCTTGGAAATCCAACCCGGTAGCTTTCTGTTCTTTCTCCCCCCTGCAGAGAAACACCAGACGGTGGAGAAAGAGGCGCTGATGTCTGAGCTGAAGATGATGACTCAGATAGGTAACCATGACAACATAGTCAACCTGCTCGGGGCATGCACAGGCACAGGTAAACAGGCATGGACCTCATGTATTTATACCGCAACACGACTGTCTCATAACACGCATAGAGCGTGACGTAGTTAACCTCCGGTCTCTCTGTTATCTCCCAGGGCCTGTGTATCTGATCTTTCAGTTCTGCTGGTATGGAGATCTGCTGAACTATCTGAAGAACAACAGAGAGTGCTACCATAAGTCTCTCACTGACGCCTTCAACAAGGACCGCTTCACCAGCCTCTACCACAACCTGCAGTCCAATGGGGACTCCAGGTCAGTTCAGCCCACCACATCCACCCTGCTGTGTACCACAGGCCAAGGATGGGCCCCCGTTTTAACAGGAGAGCACATCAAAGTATCACGATTTAGGAGACTACTTTTAGGAATTTCACATTCATAAAGCACTTTAAATAGCACTATATGAACGGGATAATTTCTCTCTCCGTTGTGTGTAGCCGTTCTGCTCATCCAGGCTGCCGTTCATTTACCGGCCAGAGGGCCAGTAATGAGGCAGTATGAACGCATAATGACTTTAGCCTCCACACTTTTCAATTGTGACTAAAGACATAATTCATAGAGCCATCCAAATAAGAGGTGGAAGGAACTTTTTATAAAGCCTTAAGTGATATTTGATTGTCAATATGATATTTGATTGGCTGGTTTGTTGGTGGAGTTTGGAACATTAATCGGAGAAAGTTCTAAATCAAATAGCCTTCTCATCGAACTAAACACTTAAAACGGTTTATATGGTCATGGAGGAAATAATGATTATATGTATTTGATCTTGGGATGTCTACTTGAAGGTAGCAGGTATAGGTGAGTGACATGTTTTTTTCTCTTCAGTCACAAGGCCTCAACTCCATCTTTGGTAACATTTAGTAAAATCTAAAATGCTTTATCTAATGCTAAATTTACCTTCAAATAGGAAGTCCTTCAGACTTGGTCTTTCACAATCCTCCCACCTTTATCATGAAGCAATTCCTGTTTTCCCAGCGAATTCCAGATACCAGTGGAAAACTACGTGCATATGCACCCTACCACCACTGGGGGGCAGGAGAACCTCGCCCTCCTCAACCTCACAGATGACGGTCAGTAGTGGACCCGACATTGGTGATACATGATCTTGGTGCAACATCATATACAATTGACTTGATATTAGTGGTACAAGATATTTTTTACTACATATACCATGTACGTGATATTGTTGATACATGATCTTTGTGCTACGTATACCATGGACATGATATTGGTGATAAAGGATCTTTATGCTACATATACCATACAGAGACATGCACTGCAGATGGAAGGAAAAAATATCACACCAATCAGAATAAATTGTACTAAAATGCAAAACCAAAGTAAGATTAATTTGTACAGCCCTAAATCATAGAGACCTCCAAGGCCATCATATACCATTATTAAACGGCTTTGTGAATAATCGACTCTGATGAATTAAGATCTGTTATTTCTGAATAGCAGGCCATTGTTTTGAGGGACACACAGTTGCTACGGATGCTATTTCCAAGCGTAGAATCAAAAGAGAATTTTTTTTTCTGCAAAAGCAATACAGTGATGTATACCATGAGTCGAATTTCGTCTGTGAACTGAGTCAACGGACTAATCTACTCCCCCCCTCCAGGCATGGATAAGGGGTCGGGGCAGCAGGCGGAGGAGCTGGAGGGGCTGACCTACAATGACCTGCTGAGCTTCGCCCACCAGGTGGCCATGGGCATGGAGTTCCTGTCCGCCAAGAACGTAAGGATCCCCCCCTCAGGGTCGAGTTCAGAGGTTCATTCAGAGTTTTTGGTAAAAACTCTGAATGAACTAACCCTTTGCTAACCCTTTATGAATCCAGCTATAATGTGGGATTTTATTTTGTAAATAAATAAAAGAAGGATTTATTACAATCTCTGAAAATGCAGATGAGAACTTTCATGTATCAGGATCATGTATCATGTATCAGGATCATGTATCATGTATCATTGTATCAGGATTGTGTATCATTGTATCAGGATAATGCATCATTGTATCAGGATCATCTATCATGCATCATGCATCAGAATCATGCATCATTGTATCAGGATCATCTATCATGTATCAGGATCATGCATCATTGTATCAGGATAATGTATCATGTATCGTGTGTCAGGATCATGTGTCATGTATCAGGATAATGGTCTATGTCCGTACTATGCCTCTGTTTAAGTGGGTCTATGTCCGTACTATGTCTCTGTGTAAGTGGGTCTATGTCTGTACTATGTCTCTGTGTAAGTGGGTCTTTGTCCGTACTATGTCTCTGTGTAATTGGGTATATGTGCTACCCAAGAGTCTCTGTGTAAGCCTGCCTTCTCCTAAATCATTCTAAATGCCTCTGTAACGTATCATGTATCAATGCATTGTGTATCAAGATATTGTATCGGGATCATGTATCGGGATCATGTATCATGTTTCAGGATCATGTATCAGGATCATGTTTCATGCATCAGGATCATGTTTCATTTATCAGGATCATGTATCAGGATCCTGTTTCATGTATCAGGATCATGTATCAGGATCATGTATCAGGATCATGTATCAGGATCATGTTTCATGTATCAGGATCATGTATCAGGATAATATATCAGGATCATGTATCGTTGTATCAGGATAATGTTTCATGTATCCAGATCATGTATCAGGATCATGTATCATGTTTCCTTTACCCTATCTGCAGTGCATCCATCGAGACCTGGCGGCCCGCAACGTCCTGGTGACCAAAGACCGGCTGGTGAAGATCGGGGATTTCGGCCTCGCCCGGGACATCGACCACGACTCCAACTACGTGGTGCGAGGAAACGTACGTCCCACCGCAGCGCCATGATGACGTCCGACCACGTTTAGGAACAAGTCTGATGTCTGTGTGTCTACAGTGTGTACAGTCTAGCTCCGGCTGCTGTGTGGGTCGTAGTTTGAGAGGGTGCCTGTTCCCAACAGGTGCGTCTGCCAGTGAAGTGGATGGCTCCAGAGAGCATTTTCCAGGGCATGTACACCATGAAGAGTGACGTCTGGGCCTACGGTATCCTCCTGTGGGAGATCTTTTCACTGGGTAAGCTGCTGCACTACAAAGGTGTTTACATGATACATGAACTAAACAGGCATTGACCAAGGTTTCTTGGGGCTGTGTTCTGTGTCAGGGGTCACCCCGTATCCTGGGGTGAAGGTGGACAACAAGTTCTACTCCATGATTGAGAGAGGCTTCCAGATGGAGTGTCCGTACTACGCCGGGGTCTCTGTGTAAGTGGGTCTATGTCCGTACTATGTCTGTGTGAGTTGGTATATGACCGTACTATGTCTCTGTGTAAGTTGGTGTATGACCGTACTATGTCTCTGTGTAAGTGGGTCTATGTCTGTACTATGTCTGTGTGATTTGGTATATGACCGTACTATGTCTCTGTGTAAGTGGGTCTATGTACTACCCCAGGGTCTCTGTGTAAGCCTTCTCCTAAATCTAAATGCCTCTGTACTGTAGTCACAGTAGATCTGTCCAGTGCCACTCTGGATCTGCCATAACCAATCGCTAACGTTTGGCCGGCGATCACGTTGCGCGCAGGCTGTAAACAAACCAAACACTGTGCGTGAAGATGTTCGTCAACGAGAGCTGACTTTAACATCATTGTTCTCAGCCACTCCCTCTGTTCGCTGATTGGCCGCACAAAATTTGGACAGAGAAAACCCACTAACATATCGCAGACCAAGACGTAGTACTGAAGGGAAATTAAAATTGAACGGAGGTACTTAGGCGGGCAGAGCCAGGCTACCGTGGTCTGTGTGTGGTCAGTGGTCTGTGTGTGGTCTGTGTGTGGTCAGCGGTCTGTGTGTGGTCTGTGTGTGGTCAGTGGTCTGTGTGTGGTCAGTGGTCTGTGTTTAGATGTCCTTGTGCTAACCCTGTGAACACCTCTGTGGTCCTCTAGGTACAGGGTGATGTGTAAGTGCTGGAGCCTGGAGCCCAGTGACCGCCCTGCGTTCTCCAAGCTGGGGGCCTTCATGGAGGCCCAGCTCACCAACATGGAGGAGAAGGTAGTCTTGTAATCACAGCACTCGGCCCTATTGGGTTGTGGTTACAGTGACTCCCAGCCCAAAGGTCATGGGTTCAAACCCCATGACCATATCAGAGAATCAGGCCAACAGAATATATTGTTCTATAAATAAATGATTCTTTCTTTTTCAAGTTCTTGTTTTCTTCTTCTCAGCTGTATCATAATACTGCAGAGGAAGGTTCCAGTGACTACATGAATGCGTCAGCCATCTTTGATAGTTCCTCCCCACTGATGAAAGAGAAGGCAGCTCCGGGGCCGTCTTCACAAAACGACTACTGTCAGACCGCAGAGTAGAACCCATGAGAGGGCTCCAGCACAAAGAATTCATATGTCATTATGTGTCTTTAGTTTGTTAGAAGTCTCTTCCAGGAAGTATCAGTTAGTCTTCTGAACTTAAATTGCCTAATGGTAAAGTTGAATGTTTTTTTTTGCCATGATTAAAGTATGGTTGTGCATTATTTGTGGTTGCCATCGTGATAACATTGATATATATTGTATTGTGCCTATCAGATACTTCCAGGCTTTCTGCAGCTATAGAAAGTCCAACCGCTAATTCTAGATTTTTTTTATTTTGTTCTGCTGGGTCTCTGTCATATAGCTCCCACACTTTGCTTTTTCTCTGAAATGTGATTTGATAGCTGCACATTATGGAAGATATTTCTCAAAGCAAACAATTCCGTAACTTCCAATATTTGTATTCCATGTATCCTGTGTTTTTTTTACTGAAATAAAGGTTGTTTGTTCGAATATTTCCTCGTCATTCTAAGAAAAGCTTTAGCTACCAACAGCTTGTCTGTGCCCTAGGGGGCGGCGGAGGGGCTTCATTATTTGGTATCGCTTTTGTGTTTATGTTGTGCTTTGTGTTCTTTTCGTGTTAACCCATACCATTTTTTATTTTTATGTTTGTTAATTGTTTTTTATGGTAGGCCTACATTATGCTTCAATTATAATTAAATAACTAAAAAACGTCCCGTGATGGCATAATGTCGTAAATGCCGACCAGCTGTGATACAAGTCTGTGTCCACAAGTTCACTCACCTTATGGATGACCTTTGATCTTCAGTGCGTCATTTTATCTTTTGTCCGAAGGTCAAGATAAACGCTAAATTGCATCTGTTTTTCTACCGGGACGTCCCTGAGGCGGGCGGTGCCACAGAAATGGGTGGATCTTTCCACAATTTAAACGCAACTCTGTGAACGAAAGCATGGATATCGAAGCAATAAATAGTCTTCCTTACGAAGATTTCGTGAGTATTTTTGGCAACGTAGTGGAGCGATGTCCCATCATAGCCGCAGCGGTGTGGTCAGGGCGCCCCTTCCCGAGCGGGGCTGCCATAGAGGCCGCCATCAATGCCTTCATCGAGGCGCTTCCTGAATCAGGTAGCCTGCTGCTCTCTGCGAGCTAGTAACCACACACACACACACACACACACACACACACACACACACACACACACACACACACACACACACACAGTGTTTCTCAGGCCTAGTGCTCTACAAACTGGTACCATCATCCATTACCCACACAGTGAGACTAAACCCAGGCCAGGTGCACCCGGATCCTATTCAACTGGATAACAGGATGTGAACCGAAAGAAACCAAAACCGTGTTCTCCTCTGCAGGTAAAGAAGGCATCCTCAGGTGCCACCCTGATCTCGCGGGTAAGGACCTGCAGAGCGGCACCCTAACCCCTGAGTCTCGCGAGGAGCAGGGCGCCGCCGGGCTGGACCGCATGGGCGCCGCGGAGGTCTCGCGCATGACGCGCCTCAACGCTGAGTACAAAGCGCGTTTCGGTTTCCCGTTCGTGGTGTGCGCTCGGATGAACGACCGGACGAGCATCGTGGAGCAGCTGCGAGAGCGTCTGGGGAACACGCAAGCGCAGGAGAGGGCTCGCGGGGTCGAGGAGGTGAAGGAGATCTGCCGCCTGCGGCTGCAGAGCCTCGTACACAGCGACCAGAAGCATAAGTTATAAAGGACCTTTATTAAAGAAGCCTTTGCAATAAACCCACGTGTCGAGCTCCTTTCTTCGAATCTCGAATAAATACTGATAATTAATTGCATTAGGCCTAGTTATATTGATTATTCTTTATTTAAAACCAGCCAATATATATTTAAATTCCCAGCATGTTATTATCATTAGGTCGACATTCCAGTCAGTGAGTGTCCGGAGCAGCCTAAGATGACGTGTGGCGGGTCTTCAGTCCCGTCAGGAGGTCCACTCTAAACCCACCGCCACGGGCCTCATGTCTCACACATGGGAGAAGGTTCCGATGTAAACCCCAACAGATCATACAACATGTCCCAGGATGCGTTGCTTCCACGGCCTTGGGGAAATCACCGGATCCTTAATGAGATGAGACCCAGACCTCAGCGTCTCGTCTATCAGTCAGTCTGCATAAGCGCCGTGTTGCGGGTCGTCGGTTCGGTCGGTGCCTAAGCGGGCTCCCGGGAGCACTCGAGGGAGCCGCTTAGTACGGGAGATAAGGGCGGGCTGCCGGTGGAGGCGCTCCCGAGGCTCGTGGATGGGACCGCCGCCCCGCCGCGCGCCGGGCTGGCCTCCCCCCCAAGGCCCCCCGAGGTAACGGAGGAGTCCTGGTCCGGCTCGCTCCCGCGCGTCCTGCGGCGGTCCTCCTCCTTCTTCCACTTCATGCGCCGGTTCTGGAACCAGATCTTGATGTGGCGCTCGGTGAGGCTGAGGGTCAGCGCGAGCTCCACGCGCCGCGGCCGCGAGATGTATCGGTTGAACAGGAACTCTTTCTCGAGCTCAAGCAGCTGAGCGCGCGTGTAGGCCGTTCTCGTGCGCTTGTTCTCCTCCGACTCCGCCGTCATGTAGGAGCCTGCGTGAAGCGACACACGCATACACAAATACACAGAAGATGGATGGATTAATCAATGGATGGATGGATGGATGGAAGAATCAATGGATGAATGGATTAATGGATGGAAGACTTAGTGGATAAATTGGATGGATTAATGGATGTGTTTCATTAGCGTCAGAGGGTGAAGAAGTCTGGGGCCACAAGAACAAAAAAATAAGCAGTGCGTGTGTGTGTGTGTGTGTGTGTGTGTGTGTGTGTGTGTGTGTGTGTGTGTGTGTGTGTGTGTGTGTGTGTGTGTGTGTGTGTGTGTGTGTGTGTGTGTGTGTGTGTGTGTGTGTGTGTGTGTGTGTGTTGAACGTCGTCGATGGACGACCAGGCATCCTTGATCGACGTAGCTATTTCAGGAGATTTAGGAGAACTTTAAAAAATGTTCAACTGTCAAACCTTTCAAACGTCAATATATTTGTTAAGAGTTATTTTTATAATGGCCTTAATTCCTTAATGGGCGAACACCTCCTACATATCCCCATTCCCTCCCATTTGTTTTCATTTAAGTTAATTACAATCAAAGGGAATGTCGGATTAGTGTATCGGACCACTGCGTTTCTTAAAGAATATTAGCATTTAAATCCGTTTGTGCTTCTATATGAGCAGAACCAAATGTGGGAGAATATGGGCCTACGCTCAACACATCTGTGGCATGCGCTCATTTCGGAGCAAAAACGGATTTAAATGGTTGACCTTTAATTAGTATGCATTTAGTATGCATGTATGCCTATGTGTTTTGTTGTACTTATTTAATTGTATAGATGTAAGACTAGCACTAATATGTATACTGTATTTCCGAATTACATTGATAAACTACACACTTTATGGAATATAAAATGGACCCTTTATCTGATGAATGAATAGGCCGATTCACTATCGCTCGGGATAATTGATTATCAAACATGAATTACCATTTAACCAACGGTTCTTCACAGACGAAGACATGAACCTTTCTGAACCCATTGGTGGCCGTGGTTTTAGGAGAGCATTTCTTCAGTTGTGAACACTGCTAATTATAAGGCGATAAGGCCGAAACCAGAGCTGACCTCTCGGCCCTTCACTGTGACAAGGTAAACTGAAACACCCAGGATAATATTGTTCAGAACAGGATGTCAACTTCAACGTCTTAACCCACTAGTGATTAGAAAGTCAGCCTCGGATGAACTTTGGAACCATCATTTTGCATTTTTAAAACCAGTTTCAGGTGCGACGGAGCCGCGGTCCATGTATAATAGGCTACATTTGTAATGAGGGGTCCTATAGTCTCATGAAGGGTTATAGCCTGGACAACCACTCATTCATCTAAACTTAGACTATAGTTCTTAATTCCTGTTGAGTTTTTAAATAGGCCTACTGCGCTATTTTGAAAAAGTTAATTGCGAGTTCACGGTTACCTGTCCACTGGCCCTTCCATGTGTGCGTGTGGGACTTGGTGGTCTTCATCCAGGGGAACGGCAGGTGATGTCGGTTCCGGTCGGCACATAGGGCCACGTCTCCAGCCTCTCCGTAGCCCCCGGCGGGTGGCGGGACCGACTGCTGCGGGTGGTGAAGCTGGTGTCCGCACGGGTCTTCTCGCAGGGGCATGTAGGGCCCGATGTCGGGCAAGCTGGCCGCCTCCATGCCCCCGAGGACCGGGGCTGAGTATACCGAGTGCACCTGTCGGCTCATGTACAGACATGGTGGCGGGCTGTGGCAGAAGTCCTCCGTGGGGGATCTCTGGTACACGCACGAGTCCTTGAACACCTGGGAGTTGTAGTAGGGCTCTTCTCGATTCATGGCGGGGGACCGACACCTGCAGCGCGTTGCGTGCGCTCGAGCCCTCACGCATACACACAAACACGCACGCACACACACACACACACAAACACACACACACACACACACACACACAAACAAACACACACACTCAGACACTAACACGCACACTTCCCCTTCCTTCGGAGTGGACCTTCTTCTCCACCTGCGATCTCCGACGTCTGGCGCCACTCAAGGCCTCGCGGCTGCACAGGTGTGTCAGCCTCTGACCATGTGACCCGGCTGCGCCCTGGCCATTGGTCTCCGTGTTGACTCACAACGGTGAGGCGCTCTGATGTGAGTCCTGAGCTGTGGACTCCGCGGTTTTACTGCTCCCCTGTCATATAACTCAGATATAACGGTTTAACATCAGACAGTAGGGCTTTACAGGGAAAATACTAATTTATTATTATCTTTTTCTATTTTTCTTATACCCTTTTTGGGGTAACGAATATTTATGAGACGGTGAGCTGGAAGGAGAATTAAAGAACGTGTCCACCATTGAGCCAGCGTTGCCAGGTATATATATATATATATATATATATATATATATATATATATATATATATATATATGGACGCCTACTGCTGATTCTGGGTGAATCGATATCCGTGGAGGCTCAAGCAGCGGTCGACCTCTGAGATAAGGTGACGTCGATATAGTTGTCTTGGACACTGGTGTGAAAATATTGCTTTTAATGCGCATCCTTCCTTCCTTCTATCCTTTGGTGCTTTTAAAACCTTTCTACCTCTAGCTGCATCATTTAGCAATGCGTAAAGTCTGCCCGGCCCTGGCCTGGACACGATAAGTCCCTGGTGATGGCAAACAAAGAGGGATCCTCCTCACTCTCGGCCCTCTTTGTTTGCTGGCCATTTGGCCGACTAGTTGCGCCTCATTAAACACCTCTCGCCTCGGTCAGCGAATTAGGGTGGAGTGAGGGAGCAGAACTCAATTAGCAGACGGCGGTTTGGTGGCCCTGCAGGTCTGCACCACTCGGGAGCTCACCGTGTCAACACTTCCTTTAAGCCTCCATATATCACACTCAACCCCATTTTACTTTTTTTTTTTTTTACTTTACTCTGTCTGTGGACTATAAAAGGTCAATTTGGGGGTCAATTTTTACTTACTTTCCTCAAACGCAATTATACTTAACCTATTGTATCTTAATGTGGCACTCAGTGATGCAATAAAGTTCTACTCAGTACAGTCGATTCAGCCATACTGTGTGCGTAATGGTGTTTATAGATGGTGTGAGGGGAGTGATAGTCCCGCGGAGGAGCTGTCCCCTGGAGACGTAGAGCATGGTTTATGAAGCATGACGCGCTTAAAGCGAACTCAAGTCCACTTTTCAGCCACGTCATTTATTACTCAAACTGAGAAATGTATAAAGCATATAGTCGCTTAACACGATATCCTAGTCCTTTACGTAATCACCATACCAAGTGATTGCTCCTAAATATATAGCTAGGTTATTGCAATGTCGCCAAAGGATGGTTCCAAGACAATAAATCTGACGAGCTAAATGAAGCAGACACGTCCAAACAGCAGATGGAGCGTCCTGCCACTAGAGCGCCTGATGTCGCCCTGTCGTCCTGCAGAAGAGCCGTCATATCAGACACACGCACGCAGTTCTGTGGAGACACGACTGAGAAATGTATTGAGCGGACAACGACAATTTTATAATTGACTTGTTTATAATTATTGGGAAACTTTTTATCGGGAAATCAATGATGCTTCCAGACAGTACAGAAACAGGTGCAGCACAGATTTGTTATCCAGTTTTTATTACCTATTTGATACGTTTATAATGAGTTTATCTTGCATAATGGATATCGATTAGCCTCAATCATGGTAATCTTCACTACTTATTAGTTGATCATCACTGATTGCTGATACATTTATTATGAAGTGATTTATTATAACGCTCGCTCGGTTTTATTTAAGTGTTGAAGGCAATTGGACAGTCGAGTGGTAGGCCTACAACGGCAGCAGACAAAGAGGCAACATATTCCGTTTCTTTAGGTGCAGCCCTCTTCTGATACGTGTGTCAATAAGTCAGAGGCCTGATAAAACATTGTTACCGAGTGGCAAGAGCATGGCTTGTGTAAACACTCCTGGCGATTTAGCAATGCCCGTAGAATGCTAATCACATAATAATAGAAATCAAACCTTGCTCTGCCGAAAATAACCAACACCATTAATCAATCAGGTAAGAAATAGGCCAACTTCTCTCTCAAAATAGAACTACGTAAAATTCCAGTGTCAAAGGGTCACTCGAATTCATTTTCATGTCACAAACATTCCTGAGACCCTAATGGGACCCCCCTCCCCCCCACACACACCTACACACAGCCTGTGGCCCCCCTAAATGTGGAGCTACAAATAATGATTTATTTTTGCAGACGATAGACAGAAAGTCTATCATTATCAACCTAAATGAACATCAATGTTCTTTGCAAACAATGATGTTGAACTTCCATTCTTTATCGTGGAAAATAAAAAAAATATATAAATATGCCCAATTAAATATTGCAAATTAAGCTTTAGGGGCCTGTCTGAGAGATTATTTTCACAAAGTAAAGTCAATAATCAGGAAACTGTAAATGTGGTGCTGAAATATACATCCATTTTACCTGTCGCAAAAGAGGGATAAACATTGCCATGCACCGTGTTTATAATTGCTGTCCCCATGATGGAATAGTCTAGAACTGCCACTGCAGGATGGGGGTCTTAATCTAATTAGTCTTTTTTTCAATAATAAATGAGTGATAATAAGTGAGCACACACATTTGCTGTACTACATTTGAACAGAAAAAGTTTAATCCACAGTGAAATATAACTAATAGGTTAATGTATCGTCTGGTTTGAGAGGAGCTTGGAGGTATCTAGAGACAGCACACTGCCTTATCTTAGTTGAATTGTAATTTCAACAGTAAAACATTCAGTAAAATAGGACTCAATAAACACATTTTCACATAAATAAATGAAAGTAAAATCAGACACGGACAGACAAAATAGAATAAACTAAAGCTCTGAGTTCAAAATTAAATCAACAGTCCAGTTGCAGAATCTAAAGTCAGAGAATTTAATTTGAAAGTTAGAAAATTGATATCTCAGTATTCTATTAAACAGCTAAAACACAAGGAACACTTACATAATAAGAATTATATATTTTCCTCCAAACTGTAAAATTTTCATTATTTTTAACACTAGATCTTAAAATAATACATTAAAAAAAAAAAAAAAAAAAAAAAAAAAGGACACCAAAGAGGCACATGGTCACAGAAAATGCCTCAGTTATGTTTCAGCAGATAATTATAAGAGCAATGCTTTGAATTTGGAAAACCTCAATGGTCTCCCCACCTTTCTGAGCCGATATCCTGAAGGAGAACACAGCAGGAGACGACCCTCTGGACCTCTGTAGATTCAGCGCCATGTCACTTCTGGCTCCTCCCACTTTGTGAGCCTGCAGCAGGTGAGCTTGACCGAGTCCTTCCCGATTGGCTGCCTCTTGAATATTCCCCAAGAGGGGAGTGGCTTCTGGAGGAGGAGTGTCCAGAATGCAGTCTCTGTGCCTCAGTGTCTCTACCTTCAGCAGGTCCTCCGCCTCTCCTGTCCATTACTTTGTGGAAATGTCCACTTTTGTTTCCATCTTCCTGCTCCCGTCTCCTGCTGATCAAATGGCGTTTGTGGTGGCGATGGCTGCTGCGGCCTGGGTCGCGGGGGGAGGAGTCCCTGGGAGGGGTTTTGTCGTGGTGCTCTCCCCCAGGGAGGGAGTCACTCCCCAGGCACCCTGCGGCGGCGGCCTGGCCCGCCGTGGGCCCAGTGGGGCGGCGCTGCAGGCCGCTGGAGCGCAGCGTGTTGACGAGGAAGCGCTTGTTGGTGCGGCGTAGCGGACACTTCATCCTGGGGGAGAGAGGCTTGGGGTTAGGGGTCCCCTCAGCTGGCTGGGGTGTCTAGATGATAACAACTGAGCACCACACATTACTGACCACGGAATGATATCCCTTATTCAATGTCAGGGTTTTAAAAAGCACAGATTATTTTATAATTGTTTCCGAGATAATCTTTTCTCACAAATCCATCTCTTCAACTGGAGTCAGACATTCTTATAATGTGGCAAGGAAAAATAATACACAATATAGGACTGTAATAGAATACACCATATCACCTAGACCCTGCATAGCCCCCCCCTCCCAGGCCTCCTACTTATTGTATGTTATACGTCCTGGCATTTAATGTACCCACTTATTGTATATCGTACTTAATTATAGTTCTTAATTGTGTAGCATCTTATCCTAACTGTCTTTGTTATCCAGGGAATGGGTTAACCTAACAATTGTTAATGCAAATGTAAGTTCCATCTGAATACATGTTAGCCCCACTATAACCACAGAGACCGCAGAACCCCTACCATCCTGAAGGCCCCATGGTCTCCACCCTGGCCCGGGCCCTGTTGGTCTCTCTCAGGAGCTCGTCTATCGCTCGTCTGAAGGGAAGAAAACACTCAAATCGGTCAACATCCTGTGGAGGGAGTTAATAATAAAAAGAGGAGCTGGAAACGTTCTTGTGTCTGCTCTTGGCTGCTGGAGTATGTGACAGGATAGAGGTGACACACAAAAAGCAGCACTGCCAAGTAGAAGATATAATTTAATGAAGCAAGAAGAACGCACGATGCGTCACAGGGTCAGGAGAGGAGTGGAGGAGCTGAGGAGAGGCAGTAGAGGACAGCGTGCCCTGGTTTGAACAGAACTGTGATATCAGCTCTGCTACAGTGGAAGAGACAAGTTAGTGAGAACTTTAATCAACAGGAGTACACCCCCGAAAATACTATTAGGATTAATATACTTACCTATCTGACACACAGACACGGACACGGACACAGACACAGACACAGACACAGACACAGACACAGACACAGACACAGACACAGACACAGACACAGACACAGACACAGACACAGACACAGACACAGACACAGACACAGACACAGACACACACACACACACACACACACACACACACACACACACACACACACAGAGAATATCCTGCTTTGAGGGCACAGTGGCTAGACTTGTAGGATAACGAGGAGAACATACGAGAAAAACGTCATTTTATTCCACTAACGTTGCTAGAGTTATGTTTCAGGAAGGTACATACTTCTCCAGATCATTGTCATCTGCCATCGTGTGGTGGTCGAAATGTTGGAGGTACACAGAACCCAATGAGTTGTTTACCTCCATTCGGGGTCTTTCCAGCGAGGACCTCAAGTTGTGTGCTTAACAAATGCCTATCTATTTAAAAAAAAATAAGATACATGTATCAATGCAAATTAAAAAACCAATAGCAATCGAATTTTATTACAAACGATCGATCTTTTAACAGACAAGTGCCACTACTCAACACAAGCAGTGTTTCCAACGTGTTGTTATAAACAGGCATTTGAGAAGTCACCTCACGCTTGTCTTCGGAGCGATGGCTCCAGGCCCCGCCCCGTGGAGCTATAACTCCACCCCCCCCCCCCCCCCCCCCGTCCTGACGGACAGCGATGGGCGGTCCGCCACAGCGAGAGCGACGGGGGCGTTTTCGTGCGGTTGCGGAACGGTTTGTTGCGGGGAATGTGTGATTAAAGTCCCGCAGCTAATTGTCCCCTTTCGGGGCCCGAGTTCACGGCACGAAGGTAGACGCCGGAACAGGTAACGTTTGGTTGCATGTTATGTCATTGCTCGTCCACACTGTCACTGTGTCTTGTCGGGTATCTAAGAGGTTTCTGTAGTGGGATCTGACCCCCGAGCTGCTGTGTGTTTCTGCTCTGGACGGTGAAATGGAGCAGGCAGATGACAGAAAGACAGAATCATACCGCTAGCGTCTGTGCAAATGTGTTCAACGCCTATAGCCAGAGGGTTAATCATGAGACATTAGTGATGAGGAGAAATGCAAATAGCGGTGTTGGAAATGCAAGGCAGCAGCCTATGTTTTTTGCAATCAATTATTCCGAATTATTTCCCCTATAATGTTATTATATTGCAGCGAACATCTTGCAGAACGGATGTTGATGGATCTATGCCTATCCATATAAGGAGAGCAGTGGCCTCCGAAACTGATGTTAAATAGGAGTCGACCGAGGGGAGATGGGGAGGATGGAGATGTGCATTTGCCGAGAACACTTGAATGTTACACCAACGTCATTCCATCATGTCTGGAAAAGGAAAAGTCATATTTGCATGCAAGGTCGTTATTGGCGGTGGACCTACTGGGCTGTGTGTTACATGTTATAGACAGGTGAACGCAATCGTATGTGTATGGGTGTGTGACTGGCATGTTATGTGTAGGTTATGCATGCAGAGAATGCATCAGAAATGACTATATAGAGCTGAGAATGTGTGGCCAAACAAAGCAACCTATGAATTGCAGTGACAAATATTGGATGAACACACACTGACACACACAAATGTATACACACGCAGAAGACACACACACACACACACACAGACACCTATACACACGCATACACACACACACACACACACACACACACACACACACACACACACACACACACACACACACACACACATACACACAGACTTTAAAAGGATGGCGTTTCCTCTGAAATCTGTTCCTTGAGTTAAGTGCCTCTGGGTGGCTCAGAGCTGCTGGCACAGGGACGACTTTGAGACCTAACTTATTAATTAACACTAGGCACCGGGTCCATTTTAGGTACAAGGATATCAAAGATTTGTGTGTGTGTGTGTGTGTGTGTGTGTGTGTGTGTGTGTGTGTGTGTGTGTGTGTGTGTGTGTGTGTGTGTGTGTGTGTGTGTGTGTGTGTGTGTGTGTGTGTGTGTGTGTGTGTGTGTGTGTGTGTTCATGTACTGTATGTATGTTTGTGTATCCTACATTTGTCCATATTTTCATTAAGGCAAGGCATGTGTGAGTTTTAGTCCCATGTGTGTGTGTGTGTGTGTGTGTGTGTGTGTGTGTGTGTGTGTGTGTGTGTGTGTGTGTGTGTGTGTGTGTGTGTGTGTGTGTGTGTGTGTGTGTGTGTGTGCGTGTGTGTGTGTGTGTGTGTGTGTGCATGTGATGTGATGTGATGTGATGATGTCAGAGCTTTGTTACAGACACAGAGAAGCCTTGTGTCCTCATGATTAATTCATGTCCAGCTGCCGGATAAAGACAGAAGCATCTAGTCACACAGGCCCAGGCACATGTACTTAAGAGCAGGGTAGGATAAGTACTGCCACTACTACCAGCCCCCTCTAGTCCCAGAGACAGGTCTACTACCCGGGACAGGTCTACTACCAACACCTATGGTCCCAGAAACAGGTCTACTTCCAGGGACAGGTCTACTACCAGCCCCCTCTGGTCCCAGGGACAGGTCTACTACCAGCCCCCTATAGTCCCAGGGACAGGTCTACTACAAGCCCCCTATAGTCCCAGGGACAGGTCTACTACAAGCCCCCTATAGTCCCAGGGACAGGTCTACTACCAGCCCCCTATAGTCCCAGGGACAGGTCTACTACCAGGGACAGGTCTACTACCAGCCCCCTATGGTCCCAGGTACAAGTCTACTGCAGGGACAGGTTTACTACCAGGGAAAGGTGTACTCGCCCCACTTTAGTCCCAGGGACAGGTCTACTACCAGGGAGAGAGAGAGAGAGAGAGAGAGAGAGAGAGAGAGAGAGAGAGAGAGAGAGAGAGAGAGAGAGAGAGAGAGAGAGAGAGAGAGAGAGAGAGAGAGAGAGAGAGAGAGAGAGAGAGAGAGAGAGAGAGAGAGAGAGAACAAGGGTCTGTTGAGAGCCCCTTCCCTCCCTCTGCCCGGGTATCATGGATGAGACTAATGTCCTGCTGAGGGAAGTGCATCTGTTGTGTGGCTCCGCTGCATCCTTCCCCGGCTCCACTGTGAATGTCAAGCCCCGCTGAACAGGCTCCAGGTCGTCATGGAGACAGGAGCAGCAGCATACCCCCACCCTACCCCCTCCTCCACCCTGTTTTTTTTGTTGTGCAGAACAGAGGCAGGTAGTCAGTGTGGCACTGGCCGCCCCAGATCCCGGCCACGCCCCCTGGTGCTTGGTTAAATGACGGCGGCGGTGGCGGCGGCGGCTAGCCCTCGGGCCGCGGGGAGGAAGCTAAAGCGCTAATGGACGACAGCAGAGCTCTGACACTTTGTATACGTGGAACGCACTAGAGATGTAGCAAGCGCTATCGCACACGCCACGCATTTGTTTTCTGCATCTGCTGCCGGGGGGGGGGGGGGGGTCAGTGGGGCGATATTTTAAAGAGAGACTCTAGTCATCACAGAGATGTGTTTGTGTTCCCCCTCCCTGGTTGGCAGGGAGGCGTGTGTGTGCCCCAGATGGACCAATGAAAAGGGAGTGTACACAGCAGCCACAGGGTGAGAGACACTTCTCTGTGGAGGCCATGTTGGAGAACATTTCAGCAATCGTATTCACAGCGCGGTTGTTGTTATTAGATGTATCGTCTTATTGTATCACGTTTCTTTGGTTTACACACACAACCCGTGCCTATCGATCGCCCGCCGTCTCCCAGCTCTGAATCCTGCGTACTCTGCCTTATCTCTCCTCACAGCCTCCCTCTCCCAGGCCCCTCTCTCCGTCTCCTCTGCTGTGGTTCCTTCTGTCGCAAATCCCACTTTCCTCTGATATGTCTCCTCGCTCTCCCTCAATCCCATATCTATCTCTCTCTCTTCCCTCTCTCTCTCTCTCTCTCTCTCCCTCTCTTTCTCTCTTTCTGTCTCTCTCTCTTCCCTCTCTCTCTCTCTCTCTCTCTCTCTCTCTCTCTCTCTCTCTCTCTCTCTCTCTCTCTCTCTCTCTCTCTCTCTCTCTCTCTCTCTCTCTCTCTCTCTCTCTCTCTCTTTCTCTCTCTCTGTCTCTCTGCGGAATTGGAAGATTGCATCAGGCGAGAGTGAAGCAGAGATTATACTGTCAGATTAGTGGGCAGGAGCGCCGTACATAATCTGGACACACACAAACACACCCCGTATACACACACACACACACACACACACATGCACACACAGACACATACATATACACGCACATGGACTCATCTCGAACACACATGTCCGTAGTGCACGTGGACTCACGTGCACAGAGCAGAAATCCAAAATGACCGAACAAACAAGCACAGCACACTTGTTGGTTTGGTGTCACATCTGTGTAACTACACTGTCTTCCCCCTCCCCCCTTCAGGGTGATGCGCCATTGGCCACTGGGGGGCGGCTGTCCTCTCCACAACCTGCTCATCCTTTGAAGCATACGGATACAGGACCAGGACCCCCCCCCCCACCTCCGACCCTCCGACCCCCCCCCCACCGCGTCACGGCGGCCCCATCGCCCACTGAAGTCATTCGTGCCAAAGCTAGATCGGGGGGAGGCGGAGGAGGAGGAGCCAAGATGGGCAGCCCGGGGTGCGAGGTGGGCCCGGCCGGGCCCCTGGACCCCGTGGTGCCCCTGGAGGCGGCCTGCTGTGAGTGCGGCCAGGTGCACCGCTCCAGGGAGAACCACCTGTACAACTACCGGCTGGAGGTGGACGACGACCTGGTGTGCCACATCTGCCTCCAGCCGCTGGTGCAGCCGCTGGACACGCCCTGCGGCCACACCTTCTGCGCCCGCTGCCTGCGCAGCTTCCTGCAGGACCGCGACTTCTGCCCGCTGGACCGCACGCGGCTGCAGCTGCAGGCGTGCCGTCGCTCCAGCATCCTGGTCCACAAGCTGCTGGACAAGCTGTCTGTGTCCTGCCCCCACGCCCCCGCCTGCTCCCTCAGCATGCCCCGCTGCGACCTGGAGGCCCACCTCAAACACAGGTAGGACCCCCCCACAGAGGGGTGCTGCGAGGGCTCTAGGGAGCAGGGGAAGTGGCTGCCCGTCTGGGTGGGGGACCCTGGGGATGGAGCCCAAGCGTCCAGGCCAAGGCAACATGCTGTGGCCCTTTGCATGTGTCCGATTGAAATGATTCAAAAGAGTTATAACAACAACTCAAATAGAGTGTTGCACTTCACATTAAATCCTACAGATTATTAGACGTATATGCATTATTTACTGAGCATGTCGATTCATACATTCCTCCACTGTTAACAGCAGTGGAGTGACCAACTCTCTGCACTCCCAGTAAATAACGCCTTAATTCCTTCCATTGCTGTTCTTCACAAATGCAAACTCAAGCCACATATACATATATATATATATATATATATATATGCATACGAACACACACACACACACACACACGCACACAAGTGCACTCGTTTCGACCCCATACGGTCTCGTGCCGGTCCGCATAGTTTGACTCCTGACGCGTCAGACCCAGGTACCGTGAGACCCTGAGGGGGATTACTGTGCGGTAGGTCATGTGACGGGGGATTAGGAGCTCGCTAGCACCACTGTCCTCTGCCTTTGGTCGGCCACACATCCTCCGTGGACTCACTGCGCCGCCATGCTCAGCAACTTCAACTCCAAGGATCTCTTCAACACCTTCTTCTGCGAAACGGCCAAGGGGAATCCGGGTTTGTGGTGAGTCGAGCCGTCCGTCCGTCCGTCAGGCCAGCATCTGGCCTCAGCAGCTCCCTCTCCTCTCCTTCCTCGAGGTCTTCAGTCTTCACTCTTCAGTCCTCCCCCTTGATTCTTTTCCTTGCTGGTTTTGTCGTAGTTTTCTTCTTCGTCTTCTGAAGAAGAAATCTCCCTTTGGCGTGGGGACGCATCGGTCGGTCGTGCCCGTTGCTGATGTTCAGACGGAGGAGGAAAGGGAAGGAAACACGGGGAGACCTTCACATCGCTAGATGGACATTTCAAATTGAGTGGACCTTCATAGTTTGAATGGCCAGTAAATACTTGGAGAAAGTAAAGAAAACTACTGGGACCTGCTGTGGAAAGAGGATGCATTTTTTCCTTCCTGGGATTATTGATTGATAACATATAATACAATAATATTGATATGATATTGTTGCATTATATTGTAATTGCTGCATGCCTGTTTGCCGAGTGCTGACCTGAAGTTAATCAGGTCCTTGATATAAGCTTTTCAGCGCTTAATTTAAGTCTTAGAGGAGATTGTTGCTAACAAGCCTATCCTAACAAGCTGTTGCTCACAGCGACCATCTTTTCCCACAGTCAGCTGTGTTGCTGACTGTTGAAGGCTTCCAACCCTCTCCTCCGCATTGGGTTTACATTTAAAACTTGATTTAAATGACAAGATCCCGTAGGAACCCAATAATAGCTCCAAAGTATAGAGTGAGTGAACTTGTTTCACTCAGTTGTAGAGGGATGGACCTCAATTTGTTTGGGTCTGTGAGTTTTTTTCTGTTTGACAAAAGGGGAAGGGGGTGATCTTCTCTCTGGCCCAGTAGGGAGGGAGGGGGTGATCTTGGGGGTGTTCAATAAGTGCCAAAGATTGTGTCTTTGTCAAGTGTCAGATCAAACCAGCAGACACAACTGTCTGGCTTGTACTTGTACTTGTCTGCGTGTTTGTGTGTGCGATGTGGGATGTGTGTGTGTGTTTGTGTGTGTGAGTGTGTGTGTGCCCGCAAATTGTGTAGTTGGGGGTTGTGGTTGGCAGTTGGAGTCCCGGTTCACTGAGGCCCCGTTGTTGTGGTCCACTGGCTCCAGGTGCCCCGGGACCCAGACCCAGCAGACGGGCGTGGACGGCCAGCGGTGCAAAGGCGGGGACAGGGGCGTTGCCATGGTGACCAGTCCCTCCAGATCCCCCTTGTCGCCGCCGGAGACGGACCTGAGGGACGCCACCCCCTCACCGGCCCCTGCGCCCCCCCCCACCACGGTCTGCCGCAGCGCCTCCCTGTGGACGGAGGAGCCGGGACTGGACAACCCCGCCTTCGAGGAGAGCACAGAGGAGGAGAGTGAGTGGGGGCCCTGGGGACGGGGCCCTCGAAGGGCCCTGTGTATAAACCAAAAGCCCTGGTTGAACTTGTTGAAATGCTGCATTTCAGTCAATTTAGAGCAAATGATTGACAGCCTTTCTCTCTCTCTCTCTCTCGCTCTCTCGCTGGCTCTCTCTCTCTCTCGCTCGCTCGCTGGCTGGCTTTCTCTCTCTCTCTCTCTCTCTCTCTCTCTCTCTCTCTCTCTCTCTCTCTCTCTCTCTCTCTCTCTCTCTCTCTCTCTCTCTCTCTCTCTCTCTCTCTCTCTCTCTCTCTCTCTCTCTCTTCCCCCAGGCGTGGTAGGGCTGGAGTGCGTTGTTCCCAGGGTCAAGAGGCCCCTCAGTAACCCCTGCATCCACCTCCTCCGCTCAGTTAGCTCCGCCTCCTCTGGCTGGGACTGCTCAGAGTCCCCGCCCCTCTCGGCTGAAGAGGGTATGACCTCACCCCTTCCCTTCAGCTAGGTGTCTCCTTCATGGTGAATGCTGCAGATAGCCAGGAATTAAATGAGTAGTAAGAGTTAAGGGAGTTAATCGCCATACGTAGGAGCTAGCATAATAAAGCAATTCTTTACCAAGCCAGCAGGGAACTATGTTATGTCCTTCTTCTTTCGGACGATGCATTGGATAAAAGAGAAAGAGAGACAGAGACAGAGAGAGTGAGCGAGCGAGAAATAGCGAGATAGGGTTACCCACACAGAAGGTGAAAGATAGTGTAAGCGAAAGCGAGCAGCTCTCAACAGCATCACTCTTCGGTTTAACGCCCAGCCCGGCTGGTGTATTCTCAGGGGAGCTCAGGTTTGTGCGTTGAATAGGACACAGCGTGTGTGTTTCCTGCCGGTGTACAGCGAGGTTATGTGTGTCCTTTAGGCTGCGTGAAGCTGCCCTCCCTCCCAGAGGGGGAGATCACCACCATAGAGGTGCACCGCGCCAACCCTTACGTGGAGCTGGGCATCAGCATCGTGGGGGGCAACGAGACGCCCCTCATCAACGTGGTGATCCAGGAGGTGTACCGGGAGGGGGTCATCTCCAGGGATGGCAGGCTGCTCGCTGGGGACCAGATCCTACAGGTGCTTCTGTCTGGATCCCCATTGTGGCTGCTCTTAGTACTAGTCTTTCATAATTGATTCAAAAAGACTAACTCATTACTTAGTGTTGGACTGGAGATTCGGCTATTGACCGCCAACCCGTTCCAGTCGCCCTGCGGCCGGTTCCACTACCACTCTGCTGTGCAGCACTGCCTCCTGACCTCCTCCTCCTCCCTGGTGGTCTCTCTGCGTCTCCCCCTATAGGTGAACAACGTGGACATCAGCAACACGGCCCACAGCTTCGCCCGCTCCACGCTGGCGCGACCCTGCACCTCGCTACAGCTCACCGTGCTCCGGGAGCGCCGCTGCGCCTCCCGGGCGCCGCCAGCCCCCTCCTCCTCCTCCTCCTCCACCCCTGGCATCCCCCACGCCCCCTGCTCCACCCCCGAGGGCGCGCCGGCCAGCCCGGCCAGCCTGCGCATCACGCTGACCAAGAGGGACTCGTCGGAGCAGCTGGGCATCAAGCTGGTGCGGCGCACCGACGAGGCGGGCGTGTTCGTGCTGGACCTGCTTGACGGGGGGCTGGCCGCCAAGGACGGACGGCTGTGGGGCAACGACCGCGTGCTGGCGGTCAACGACCAGGACCTGCGGCACGGCACCCCGGAGCAGGCCGCCCAGATCATCCAGGTACAGACCCTGTGTTGGTCCCTCTTTGTAGTTCTTAAAACCCTTTGGAAGTCTTTCTTTGGGGGCATTCAAGATGGCGTGTTTATCTGGCCTTTGGAGGTCGTAGGTTAGGACCTGGGCCTGGGAAGCCCTCTGAGAAGTGTGGTTAGGGACTATACACGTACAAGTGATTTGACACATAACAGAACATCTTACAAGACGAAGAGACCAAAAATGCGAGTTCCTCAAGTGCTCCTGCTGCTGCTGTGTTCATAGGCCAGCGGAGAGAGGGTCCACCTGTTGATTGGCCGGCCCACCAAGCCGACTCCGCCCCCACCTCCTAAGTCAAGCTCCACCAGAGACCTGTACTGCCTTGACCACTTCCTGCCTAACCACAGCGGCAGCCCCAGCCCTGTGCCGACGCACCCATCCCGCGCTACCACCCACCGAGTAAGCACACACACCTGTGTGTGTGGGTGGGTGGCTGGGTGGGTGTGTGTGTGTACATGCGTGTGTGTTAATATGTGTGTGTGTGTATGTGTGTTTGTTTGTGGAAAGACTCCCAGACAGCGTTACCAGATTGGGTGAAAGATCTGGCCCAATCTGGCAACATTGCTCCCAGGTTTCTTGAATGTTTATTCTTGTATGTGGCTTCCATGCCGAGGCGTTGTGTAACTACAGCTTCAGGAAGTGATCTGATGTCCCTCGTCAGTTAACTCAGGGTCATCCCCAGTTAGCCAATCAGATCGTTGATCACAATTCCCAGCTTACATCACAGTGTAAACAAAGTGAGCAGGAGCAGAGTCTTAGGGAAAAACACAAGGCCTTATCAGGTTATTGTAGCCTTTACAATAGTTAATACTTCACATACGTGGTTGTTGTGTAAGAGGAAAATGACCATGTTGCATTCAATGAGCTGAACCTACAGCTCATCATTTTGCTTCATTGTTCAAAAACAGAAGCCAATGTTTATTATTAGTGGGCTGATGTGCCACAGATTCTCAGATCACATTAAAAGTCCCTACACCCGATAGAGAAATCATTGAAAACTTGAAAAATAAACATTTATTTTGAAACCAGTGTTATTTGGCCCTCTTTCTCCAGGACCTCTCCCAGTGTGTAAGCTGTAAAGAGAAACATATCACTGTGAAGAAGGAGCCCCAGGAGTCCCTCGGCATGACTGTCGCCGGGGGGCGGGGCAGCAAGAGTGGCGAGCTGCCAATCTTCGTGACCAGTGTCCAACCACACGGCTGCTTGTCCAGGGACGGACGAATCAAACGAGGCGAGTTAACTCTGGAGCTTGAGTTGAGTTGAGGGGGAACTAATCCTCGCCCTTGTACTGGGACCTACAACAACACAGCTAGAGTCTTCTTCATTCCCTGGAGAGACACTCTGGCCTTTTATTGGAGGTTCCTGACGTACAAAGAATGAAATAGAGCATAGCTAGACCACCACCTTTGTTAACACATTCACTAGCAACAGCATGTTTGTACTATTTTCAACTTTTTATTGAAGCCAATGAAAGTCATTGGGTCACGTCATTAATGCAGTTGGGGTTCAGGCCTACAGGTGGGGCTTAGGCCTACAGGTGGGGCTTAGCCCTACAGGTGGGGCTTAGGCCTACAGGTGGTGCTTAGGCCTACAGGTGGGGCTTAGGCCAACAGGTGGGGCTTAGGCCTACAGGTGGGGCTTAGGCCTACAGGTGGGGCTTAGGCGGTGAACCCGTCTGAGATCCCAACACATCCATCCCATCAAGGCTCGATTCCACCGGACGCGTTACAGCAACGTTACGGCAGCGGCACGTCTTGGCCGCGGTCACCGCAGCAGATAGGTTCCACTCTAATCAATGAGACCATTTCCACCGGGCGCGGCTGCGGAACGTCTCAGCAACGTCCCAGGAGCGGCTCGCCGTGCCGCAGCGCTATCATTCCTTAGCATTTCTATTTTTGCCGCAAGCCGTTGCTGAACCGCGTCAATTTCAACAGAGCAGATCGATCAGGGCAGGAAGTGAAAAAGTAAAAGCCATAGAGCATTCCGCTCAATTTTCAAAATAAAACACAATAAATAAAACACCAACATTATTACGTCATGACCGGTGGCACCAGGTCAGCAGTCAATCAATCAAAGGGTCTCAAATCATCCTTTTTATAAGAACAATGTCAGAAAGGACAAAGCCTGGCATTTAATTGCAGTAGTTTTGGGAGTGGAAGGTGAGTACATTAGGTTTAGGATTATCGCGGGATCTCGTGATCTCGCGTGAATACGGCTGGGTCGCAAGGCAGCGTTGCGCTGCCGTAACGCGCCCGGTGTTAAATGCAAGCAGGGCAAATTCGCGGCCAAGACGTGCCGCAGCCGTAACGTTGCCGTAACGCATCCGGTGGAATCCCCGGGTCAGACAGCCGCCTCTCTTCTAATCCCTCTATCCCGTCTCTCCCGCCGCCGCCCCGCCCTGATCCCACAGGCGACATCCTGCTGAGCATCAACGGCCAGGACCTGACCTACCTGAGCCACAGCGAGGCGGTGGGCACCCTGAAGGCCAGCGCGGCCACGCCCGCAGTCCAGCTGAGGGCCCTGGAGGTGACCCTGCTGGAGGAGCGGGGCCAGCAGGACCAGCTGCTGGCCCACAGCCACGACAGCGACTACGACGCAAACTGGTCCCCCTCCTGGGTCATGTGGCTGGGGCTGCCCAGGTGAGTCCACCCCCCCCCCCCCCTCCGCCCCCCCCTCCTGGGTCATGTGGCTGGGGCTGCCCAGGTGAGAACACCACCCCTCCCCTCCTGGGTCATGTGGCTGGGGCTGCCCAGGTGAGTCCACCCCCCCCCCCCCCCTCCGCCCCCCCCTCCTGGGTCATGTGGCTGGGGCTGCCCAGGTGAGTCCCCCTCCCCTCCTGGGTCATGTGGCTGGGGCTGCCCAGGTGAGTCCCCCCCCCCTCCCCTCCTGGGTCATGTGGCTGGGGCTGCCCAGGTGAGAACACCACCCCTCCCCCCCTCCCTCCCGCTGATCTGGAAGGAGAAGAAGAAGAAGAAAGATTGATGGAGAAACTTTATTGATTATTAAAGTAAAGTAAATCTAAAGATGGAAGTAGCCTCCTGTATTTCCCCATTAAGTGTGGCAACAGGGACAAAGGTTTCATCAGAGAAATAAAGAACTACAGAAAAATAGGGGAATAATAGATTACTCCAAAATGGATTACAATGTCATAGTCCAAACCCCAGTACTCAGTACCCCGTAGAACCACAAGAGTTCAACAACAAAAGTTAGTGTTGTTTCCTCTATCTTCATTCCCAGTAGTGTTTACCTTCTCTATCTCCACATTCCTTCTTTATCTCCCCCTGTTTCCCATCGCTCCCCCCTGTGGAGGCGCTGCGTGCTGATGCTTCCTGCTCTGTCCCCAGCTACCTCCACAGTAGTCACGAGATAGTGCTGCGCCGGAGCCACCCGGGCAGCTGGGGCTTCAGCATCGTGGGAGGGTACGAGGAAACCCACGGCAACCAGGCCTTCTTTATCAAGACCATTGTCCTGGGAACACCTGCGTACTACGATGGGCGCCTTAAGTGAGTCATCAGTCTTCACACCCATGACCCCACCCTGCCCCAGCATACACACACACCAGCGGAGCTGATAACCCCAGGTGCTGGTGGAGCTGGAGCCGGGGCAGCCTTCGCCCTCTTTATTGGCTCGGTAAATCTTCTAGAAGGGGTAAACAATGAAAACTAATAATGTAAATAGACTGAACACATTCAATGGAATTGAAGGTTTCCCCTCAAAAGACATGTCAATATTAGATGGCTCACATTATTGAAAGACTAAGCGATGTTCTAGGGCGAGTTGACAAGCGAACACCAGAATGCCGCTCGGTGGTGATTTCCTTCTGTGCTTGGCGTCCTAGGTGCGGTGACATGATCGTGGCGGTGAACGGGCTGTCGACGGCGGGCATGAGCCACTCGGCGCTGGTGCCCATGCTGAAGGAGCAGCGGAGCCGGGTGGCCCTCACCGTGGTGTCCTGGCCCGGGAGCCTGGCCTAGCCCTCACCGTGGTGTCCTGGCCCGGGAGACTGGCCTAGCGCTGATGCCAGGCCCTCACTGTGGGGGTCCTAGCCTAGCCCTCACCGTGGTGTCCTGGCCCAGGCCGCTGATCCTCCACTCCACTGTGGAGGGGTTCCCCATTAGCTACACGAGTCCACACCGGGATGTATACACAAGGACCAAACCATTCAGAACTGTTGTAGATGCATCAGGGTTCCCCATCAGTCATCCTGGTGAGGGGATCTGTGTCAGTGTGCCACATCCCCTTGTGGAGTTGCACCCCTCACGTGGTCATGTTGTCTTCACTCCCATCCACACGGAGGGAGCCTGCTTTGGTTAGCTGACCTAGCAGCAGGCTGCCCTCCATCGTCAACGGGCTGCATTAGAACCCTTACGGAGGCAACATTTACGTAGAACTAAAGCCTAGTATTAGACCCCCCCCCCCCCCCCGAATGACCCTCTGCAACGGCGAGAAGGCCACGTGTCACTTTATAAACATTTTTATCTGCAATACCAGTGCTGTCCAGATGACTACGCCCCAGGCCTTACTAGATACCTGCCACACCCTGGGGCCCGCCTGCCCCGAGGCCTCATTACCATGGCGTCCAGCCGTCCTCCTGCTGGAGTTTTCTACATGTGTGAATGTGTATTCTGTTTGATTAATAAAGCTCTCCTGTGAAGGAACAGTGCCTGCCGTCTGTGTGAAAGCGCTAGGCCATTTGAAACGCTTGTCGTCAAGTTTGCAGAAGCCTCAAGCGGCCAACTTGATGAAGAAGATGACTCAGGCATGCTGATGATTTACTTTATAAGCAGGAAAGAATAAATAAGCACTTTAAACAAAAAAGGTATGACGCTTTCTAGCAAGACAAGGTACGACGCTTTCTAGCAAGACAAGGTACATTGGTAGTAACGACTTCTTGGTCCCAGTTGCCTCAGGAGTCGCCCATCTTGGTGCGCTCCAGCTTAGCTGCCAGCATGCAGCCCTCTGCCGAGGTGGGTTTAGCCTTCAGCGGCGCCGTGTCTCCCCCAGGCTGGGGGGTCTTGGGCCGCAGGTTCTGGAAAACAAAACCGTGGAATGTTCAAAACAAAACGGGGCTCACTTTCATTGATAAAACTTGTGGGTAAACCATGTTACCGTCTTCCTTTTAGGGTCGTGCACCACTCCGTGTCGCCAAAGACTTTCCTAGAATATAAACAACATCTGTATATGAATGCCTCCATCTTTAACTAAGGGCAAGGTTTGGTACACAACACATTAAATATTGCACAAGACTGGATCGTCCTCAAAGCCAACAGAATGAAAAGCCTCCACCAGCGGAGGGTAGTCAGTACCTCCACCAGCGGAGGGTAGTCTGTACCTCCACCAGCGGAGGGTAGTCTGTACCTCCACCAGCGGAGGGTAGTCTGTACCTCCACCAGCGGAGGGTAGTCTGTACCTCCACCAGCGGAGGGTAGTCTGTACCTCCACCAGCGGAGGGTAGTCTGTACCTCCACCAGCGGAGGGTAGTCTGTACCTCCACCAGCGGAGGGTAGTCTGTACCTCCACCAGCGGAGGGTAGTCAGTACCTCCACCAGCGGAGGGTAGTCTGTACCTCCACCAGCGGAGGGTAGTCTGTACCTTCATGGCGAAGCGCTTCCCACAGCCAGGGGAGGCGCAGCCGAAGGCCCGCATGCCCTTGTGCTCCAACAGGACGTGGCTCTCCAGGTGGAACTGCCGCGTGAAGCTCTTGCCACACTTGTGGGGGCAGGCCAGCTCTTTCTTCACCCCCAGGTGGACATGGCGCTTGTGCAGAAGCAGGAAGCGGTCGTTGTTGAATTGCTTCTTGCACTTGTCGCAAGGCAGCTTGACTAAAGAAACAAAGTAGAATGGCCAAACTGGGGATGAAGCCATGAAATGGATTGGATCCCTTCAGGAGAAGAGTTAAGAAGTCTACCTCTGTGCTCCTTCTTGTGGGTCTGGTACGCGGACCAGGTCTTGCCCTGGAAGGGACAGCCGTCTTCTTCACAGGGGTAACCTAGACCCAGAGAACACACATTCACTGGAGCTGGTAGGGATGAGGCCTCTTGCCTGAGGAAACCAACAGGTAAGACTGCAGAAGATGGGAATTGAGCCAAGGACCAGCCAGCTGAGAGTCAAACACCCTTAACGCTAGAATACCCTACCGATTGGAGGTCTAGTTCTCAAGAAGGTTAAATACAATAAGATAAATAAAAAGATTAAAAAGCCCACACACCTTGATGGACCTTCTTGTGATGATCAAGTGACCCACGAGAAGGGAACTCCCTTGTACATCCAGTGACGGTACAACTGTATCACAGCAAACAGACCATAGTGAGAGATGCCATAAAGCAACAGCAGTAATAACATCTGGGTGGTACTCACTGGAAGGGCAGGACCTTGGTGTGCTCATACACATGGGCCTTCAGTTGATGCCTCTTGCTGAAGTCCTTTCCACAGCCCTGATGGTTACACTGACGACAGCAACACTCAATCATGATTAATAAGCCAACAAACATTCCATGCACTCACCTTCAACAAGGGCGAGGAGTTTGGATAATATACTAAAAAGGAATGCTTCAAGTCTCAATGATAAGACACGTTTACAGACACCAAACACCGTTACCAGTACCTTGTAGGGTTTTCCCTCGTTATGGTGGCTTTTATCCATGTGGTTTTTCATACTTGATTGGCTGACAAACGCCTCACCACAGCCATCAGCCTGGCACCTGCAGGAAACAACAAAACATTCATCAAAAGGTACATTGCAAACCAGAGACTACACACTGAAGGTTTGAGATGCTGGGTGATGGTGGCAGAGGTTAACTTGTGCGGTCTGTCCCCACTGTGGTTTAGCTGGTGTCTGGTCAGTTGGTAGCGTGTGCAGAAGTTCTTGTCACAATCGTCACATGAAAATGGTTTCTGGGAGGAAGGAGGGATTCACAAGTGAAGAGGAAATAATGAATATTTGGTAGGAATCAGTTTTAGTTTCCTTTGCCTCCAGTTTGAAGGAATCGAACATCAATCTCATGTTGTCAAGGGTTATGGTGAGTGAAGCTTCTCCAGGTGACACTCAACTACTTACCAATCCTGTGTGTTTGCAATTATGAGCCTCTAACTTCCATGACTTACTGAAAGAGGCACTGCAGTCATGAAATGAGCAAATAAAGCTTTTTTTAATATGTATCCTTTCCCCCATTCTTAACTCTAATTGTTAGATGAAGCGTGGGTACAATGTGAATCAGAGCAGATCATTCACAGATCTACACCCACTGACTCAGCTGCACATGATTTAAAGTATTGGAAGAAACCATCTGAGTAACTAAAGGGGTGTCTCTTGGTCTGCAAGTAAAAAGGCTGCCTTGCCTCTCATGTTGGACTAACGTATTCATTTTGTGGCAGGGTTTCAACAACAAATATTATATAATTTCTCCCAATTCTCCAAACACAGAGGCATCAGAACCATACTGACCTGTTCAAATGCACACATCTAACCTGTTGTCTAAAAGGAAATAAAATACAGTTAATACGGAAATAATCTTTAATAATGCAAACACAAAAGTAGAGGCCTACTGCGTTCCCCTCATGATTGATAGAGGCTGTAGAACTGTTGGAAACCTTGTCGTGTGTTTCCCTATCTACTGAGCTATCGTGTTTATGTGTGTGCGTGTTTGTGCACGATGCTTCCATTTGTTCTGTATGTGTGTGTGTGTGTGTCGCTTTTGGTTTCTTGGTGTGTGTGTGTGTGTGTGTGTGCACGTGTGTGCGTGCGATCACGTGCCTGCACTTTATGTATACGTGTGAGTGTGTGTGTGTGTGTGCACGTGTATATATACGTGCTTGTGTGTGTGTTTGTGTGAGTCATGCAAGTGTGGTTAACAGAGAGGCGACAGTCTGTCTCCATTAATCACACACACATGGACTTTACAGCTGCAATCGTAATCTTATCAAGCTCCACTATTGTCTTCTGATAGACCTGATTTATTGTTGTCAGACGTTTCCCCCTCCAGCGTTAAGGGCTTGTTACCCTCTGCTGTGGTAGAAGGTACATGGAGCTTTGAGGGGGATCATGGGGAGACCACTCCTCAAATAGGACGAGTTAATCCCTATGGTGATTAATGAAACATCCCTTCTACCTCATCATCTTCTTTTACCCGTTTAAAAAGAAAATGTGTTTGTGTTTGCTTCGATGTCTCCTAAAATAAAGGCCCTAATGCCACAGTGCTTTTATTGGTGGCTTGGCCGCGATCAGCCAATCACTGCATCGACCTGTTTAAACACGGCGTCGACCTCCACCTCCACCGCACCACCCTGATCCCAGACCTCAGACGGCTGAATGAGGCCTATCAAGCCTCTAGGGTGTTACCTGGGGGCCCTCCCACGCTCCAGGTGACCAGGCCCCGGCCGGCAGGCAGGTTTATCAGCCTGACCCCACCCTCCTGCACCGCCACACAAGTCAGCTCAGGGCGATTGAGGCTGTGTTTGCTCCCTGGCTGGGGGCTCATGGTGGAGTTCAGCCGACTAGAGCAGAGCACTCCGTCTCCTGGGTCGGTCGGGTTGTTGTTCCAGCACCGGTGTCTGTTTACAGCTTCACAAAGCTATAGATCCAAATTATTAATCTTTAGCCGCATATTTTCTCAGGTCAGTAAATAACTATTTACTGATTTTTTGTTGTTTTAAACAATGTGATGGACGGATGGACGGAAATCCCCCCCACCCCACACACAAACAAAAAAGTACACAAACAACCCTAAACAAAGACACACACACACATACATACACAGAAACACACACACACACACACACACACACACACACACACACACACACACACACACACCTTCACTGCAATCTCAGTTTCCAAACGGCTCTTCTTCCCTCAGAGGTTTAAAAGTGTCTGTTTTTCTCAATCAAATTATCTGCGGTTCTGTGTGCGTGCGTGTTGGGTTAATATGTAACGGCGCGGGTCGATACGGCTGCTCGGGCCCCACTGGTTAAACTGACCGACTCAATCTGTGTGTGTCAAATGTGTGTGATTAAAGAGCTCACTCTCGTCTGTGGGTTTTCCTCCCCGGGCCCGTTCCCCTCTCCTCCCTCTCTGCTTGCTCTCCCTATCCGCGGCCATGTTTACCTAAAGTCTTCCTTCAATCAGTAACTTCCATGAGTCAGCTCCCCACATCCATCCTCAATGGGGGAACAACGCGCAGTGCACGTGTACGTACACACCCACCGTTTACTGTTTCAGTAGAGGTACGCCCAGATGTTGAGAGAAGCATAGCCAACCTGTGGCCTAAAGGGCCATAGGTTGACATTTAGATATGAAACAGAGACCCTATCAAACGTTCTGCTCGTAAGTCATTCCACACCAGCAGCCTTCACATCAACTGTATGAAGATCATTTGAGTTACAGATGTTGTATGTCTATGAAGGAATGCCTTACACCCTTCAGTGGTGAGCACTATGTATTATTTGTATAATACATTAACCCCCATGTGCTCCTCTTGCCACAGCTCTTTAAGGTCCGCAGTTTCTTGTTGAGATAGTTTGTTATGGATTTAATTTCCTATTATTCTGATAAAACCCATGTCTTTACATTTTAACAATATATGTAGGTATATGAATGTAGCTTTATTGCTAATTAATCTGTATGTCAATGCTTACTGTGCAAACAAAGCTATTTTAGTAATCCACTATTGGTTAATGAGCCAGTGCATTTTACAACACTATTACAGTAACAACTACTACCATAATGTGCAGTAATAGTACTTAATACTAGAACCCAACCTGTGGAGGAACTCACAACCTGTACTTCCATGTATGCTCGGAAGTTGACTCAGGTACCCTCTGGCCTAATTTTCCCCTGTTCCTCTCAAACACACTTCATTCTCCCAGCTGCTGCCGGTATCTCCGCAAACCTGCCCTAATTGGTGTAAATATTGGGCAAAGTACTGTTGTGGTAAGATAACCCATTTGTCAAATACCCAGTCAGCCATTCAGCCTCCGCTGATTAAACAGCATGAGAGGCATGGTGTGGTCCACAGAGAAACCATCATCACGATCTCTGATTGACAGCTGATGGAAAATTACACTTCATAAAATAATCCTAATACAAGTTTGGGCCTGGTAAAAGAGCACAAAGATGCATTTACATTCAGTAGACCTATACACAGATGTTTTAAGTAGGATAGACGACTACAAACCAGTTTGATCATATAGGCCCACTATTGCATGTTTAGTCATAATTATTGTTCGACTATATAAGAAAAAGAAAAAGAAGCAGCTTATTAATACACTAACAAATCATACTAAAGCATAATAGCTGACCATACTGAGCTACCGGCTTCTGAGCCTACACTGCCCCCTGTTGTACACGTAGTTATTTTAGCCATGCGATAAAGTGTGTGTATGCCAGGGGTCAGCAACCTTTTCTACATGCAGCGCCACTTTGACATTTTCTCGTTAATGTGCCTTAAACTATATATTAAAAAAAAAAAGCTGAATGACACAGCGACCAAAAACATTTCCAGAAGACCTGGAATTGTATTATTTCCATATAGTCCACAATCAAGCAACATTTTAAATGTTTTGGTTGTTATTTGCAACATTGGCTTACAAATTATAATTTGTCCCATCTTAAAACACCATTTTCAGAAACTCATTCAAAAACATATTTGCACTGTGAGAAATGTAAAAAATAGACTGTTGGAACCATCCACAACAATATCTTAAGACATGTACAGCTTTGCAAAACCATGTGAATGTGATGCATACAGGCCACTTGCAATATTTTGAATATTTTCTTCCATTACTCAGGTTCAAAAATATTAATTGATGCAATTTCAGAACACTGCTAACTAATTTAAATATATTTGCACAGGAAGGTAATGCCCAAAACTGAAAAAAGCACAAAAGAAAAATCGGTAGTAATGATTATGCTGCCGCATTGTGCGTGAATTTTAATAAAAATAAAGTTGTTTTTTTCCCCAAGTGTGCCAATGATTATGCTGCCCCTTGCCAGTGGTGGCACGCGTGCCTAGGGTTGCGGACCCCTGGTGTAGGCTCTTTGAGTGTTGCAATTACTACAGCCGACGGTTATTCCCCAACAGACTTTGCCATCATCTTTTTGCTAGTAATTTGCATTCAATGGCAAGCAACTCTTATGGCAAAACCATATTAACAGCCTGGATTAGAGGATTAAGTCAAAATCATGTCAAGAAAAAAATCATGTCAAGTTGTAGGAAATGACCTTATGCACAGCCTCTTCACATCTATGTGAAGCGTACAGCATTCAGCTTGCGGCACCATCACCGTTTGTGAAGTTGTGTTCCACATCAGTGGTCGATGAGCCATGGAGAGTGATCCTCAATGAGGGATGGCTGTTGGTCACAGTGCTAAAGTCCACCCACAAGACACTAGGGCTGTCAATCCTCCCCTCAAATCATATTCGAATTTCTAATGCTTCTTATGTTGAATATTCGAATAATATTCGAATATTTTAATGTTTTTTTTATTATATCATTATATACACCGATACCATCCTATTATTAGGCCTACGTCCCGCGTCCACTAGAGGGCGCGTCAACCAAATCTGTTATGTAACATTTGCAACAAGTTTTACCAAATCAATACAAAACTTATATAAATACGTAAGATATAACGCCAGAAATATTCAAGCAATGATGTTTAATGAAGAAGCTGATGTTCAATCATTCAAATACACACACACTGCTATTTTACGATGTTATTCTTGGCTGTTTTGACCGTGGCTCTTCCTCAGCCGCTAACTGTTCTGCGTACTCCGAGTAATGCACTGAATGGAGGTGTGCGCTCATGTTGCTCGTAGTCGAGTGGTACTTTAACGACTTGCAGCATAATTTGCAAATGACGGGTTCTCTGGATGTAATCTTCCCGTTTCTCGATGGAAATCCGAAAGTTATGCTTTCCATCTCTGTGTCTGCTCGCGCGCTGCTTCCCAGCATCTTGTAAGCATACAATGCCGATTGCCGAACGTCACGACGCACAACGTTGACTTTCATTTGCGTCGTTGCTCGGCAAAAGTTAAATGTAATTCTTGACTTGTCAATAAAATTTGCTAAAAAATTAATTAAAAAAAGTTCGAACGTTAGTTGCCGCACTCGAATGTTCTCCTTTTTAAAAAATTCGAATTATATTCGAATAGCGAAGTTCGTTTTGACAGCCCTACAAGACACCAAGGAGACAAGAGACACGGCCTGAGTACAAACGTCTTTATTGGGCTCAGCTTATGCCATGAACTCGTAGGGGATGGGCTCCAGCAGCACAGGAGAGTTGTTCTTGGTGCTGACAAAGTGAGCCTCACGGGGCGTGGCAGGCTGAGGAGACGGGGACCAGGGAGAGAAAGGGACCAGCGTTAACTCAGGGACAGGGAGAGAAAGGGACCAGCGTTAAAGGACAAATCCGCTATAAAATGGATCTGGTATGTTTAATATGGTAACGAGTTGGAATGTTCGTCTGGGAGCATAAAACTGCCTTTTTAATAAACAATCTGTACACTAACAAAGTTAACAATGCCTCATTTTATATGTCAAGACCCTTATTATACTACCAAAGAAGTGTCGGGCTACTTTTAGCCTTTTAAGTGGTTTAAAATAGCGATTTAGTTTTTACCATAACACATGCCCCCATCGTTCCAAGTTTATAGCGTTTTGATAGTCGGCTCCAAACAGCCAACTGAAGAATGCATCTATATGCGGTTTTTGTGCTCCAAAACTAACGTTCCAACTCGTTATCATACAAAACATCCCAAATATATTTTACACCGGATTTGTCCTTTAATTCAGGGACCAGGGAGAAAGGGACCAGTGTTAACTCAGGAGTCGGGGGGAGACAGGGACCAGGGTTAACCCAGGACCCGGGGGAAGACACATCCAAACAGATTAGTTCTAACTAAACTTAAGTATAACTAAATTCAGCCAAGACTGGGGCTATTTAAATACCAATCATTCAACTCATGGTGTAAGAATGATAAATGTTTCATCGAATGCATCTTTGCTTTATCTACCTGACGTTTGAGTTCCACCCAGGTGCCCTTCTCCTTGGCATCAATCTTCTTCTTCTCATTGGCCTTGACGCGCTGCAGGAAGCTGTCCCTGCTCTTAGAGTGCTTCACATGCTCAATGCGCACGTTGATCTTCTTGGCCAGGATCTTACCCCTGAGAGGAGACACACGGAAAACCTTTAATACAGCCGTAACCAAAGATAGCGGCACAATACCAAAATGAATGAGTCACTGATAATAAAACCAGTGTTTCCCATACATAGACCATTATGTGGCGCAGCGCCACAGAATCAACACCGAGCACGAGTTTTTTTTTTTTGGATTTTTAAATATAAATATCATTCTTCTCCGCATAGCAATATCTCCCTGTCATTCTCGTTCACACACGCACAGAGACAAGCGCGCACACATGCCAATGGGGCTCGGGTAAACTACAACTTATTGGACAAACCCGACTATCATACATGCACACGCACTGACAGCGGATTCGCCCGCTCATCCTCTCAACACACCGACAAAGGCAAACCCGAAACAGCGGGATATGTAAGGGATAATGTATAGAACGCCGGTCATTATCGGGAAAATAAGCACCGACAGGGCTAACAGGACACAAACGCGCAGCGGGGGTGTCTTACTTCGCCCTGAAGGGGCTTATTTTCAATAATGCGCCACCTCCCCGACTGGAATCCTTTTCCAACACCAACAGCAGTCCACGTCCTAACCCCCCCCACCCGCCAAACATTGCTACCTGGTCTGTGGGAAACACTGAAAACTGTCTCCTCATTGCAGGCCCACGGCCAACAGTAGTTGGGTGGGGCTGCTCAAGGAAGGTACTCTGCCCCACCGGAATGACCACTGAGGACATTTAGCGATCCTTGTGGCAAAGTGAAGGTGGGACTTCTTTATTTCAGATTGGCAGGTGAAAGTACAGGCGTTCCATCAACCAAAAGGTGATAAAGGCAGCCTTTACTATGTTTGTACTCACTTGATCTGCTTGTTGACGATGACGCCGACAGCATGTTGGGTTACATTGTAGATTCTACCAGTCTTACCGTGGTAGCACTTATGAGGCATTCCTTTCTGAATGGTACCTGTGCCCTGGAATCAAACAAACTACATGAGAAACATCCACAATATAACAGAATTGTGACAACATTTCCCACAACAAACGGGTGAAAGTATTTATTTTGACGATCACATCAGCAATCTAATTCCAAATTTATGCCAATAAGGAATGTTGATAGAAAATATGTCAGATTGACCAAAACCTCTGGAATGGTCCTTTAGAAATGTCACTGAACTGAATCAGGATAAGTGTTAATTGCAAAGCACAAAATACACCAAGCTTTAATATAAATGGTTGTCAATAAACTGCAGGCCTACATAAGCACATGGTACAATCTTCTCCAACAGAAACCAGTTTGAACAGTCAGGCTGAAACTTACCTTGATATCAACAATGTCATTCTTCTTGTAGATGCGCATGTAGGTGGATAGAGGAATGGGTCCTGCACGATTAAATAAAATGTTACAAAACGCTTGCCTGACCCAGTGACCGTTTGGAAACTGTTTCTAAACTACATTTAATAGACAGGTAAACATTAGTCAGAGTTCTACAAGGGGGTATACTTGCCATGTTTGCGGAATTGCCGGCTGAACATATACCGCGTTCCCCTCCTCTTGCCTCTGGTGTTCGTCATGATGCCCGATTACTGTCGAATAAACCACACATTGACACTCATCAGCAATTCTACTTGGGCATCAAACAGTTCTGCTTATAACGTCGCAGGATGAAGTTAACGTCCAACAGTGACGGTCCCTTAAAAGACCACCTCAAGGATTTGTCTGGAAATCAACTACATCAGTTTTTATGTATCAATTTATCACGCATTCATATTATAAAGAAAATGACAGGGGTCCTGTACATCAAAACACAAAAAGGTTTGCGTTTTTGTGAATTAACCAGGGTCCTGGTTAACCGGGGGCTGCTTAACCCTTGTAGTTCCCTGATCTTCCCGGGTTGCTGTACATCAACCAAATCTTTTTACAATTAATCAAACACGTATTATTTAAAAAGAAAAACCACTCGTCGGAATGCATAAACGTTGACTATATCGGAGGTGGTCAATGTAAAGCTAGTTTCTCGTGGCTTAAGGCCCGTCGATCCTGCAGCCCACATGGGAACCACGCCACCGCTCCAGTCACACACAACAGCGTCAACTCTGCCCTCAGCTACCATCAACTGCTTAATAACTCAATATCCTGAGGGTATTCATTATAATGTTTCTATACGTGGCTTTATATCCCAATACTACTCAAATGTACATATAAAAGTATTTTTTTAGAGCGGAGCATATCTTACCCCCGTTCGCTCACAAGATGGCGGGTACGGCGGAAAGAGAGATTGAAGGACCCAAAGCTCCTCCTTGTTAAGTCAAATCCAGGCATCCGAGGATATCGCCTGAGCAAAATACCTGCCGCCTGAGCAAAGGGGACACCCATCAACTGACCCAGGGTCAGCACGTACCGATATCTCCTTAACAATGCGCGTTCAAATTATGAACATCAGTGGTCCTAAATCAGATGTTGATAGTGGATTGTCTGGACTTTCTTTCTGATTTGTTTACAACTCCAGTGGACATTTTGACGGGAGGGCGAACTGCGTTGAGCCGAACGACAAGACAAATTGATCGGATTAGTTCGTATTATCTGTATTCAGCGGTCAAACGACTGCTCATATGTACAACTGGGAATGGTGTACATCTATTTATATATCTTGAAGATACAACTCTCAACATAACTTTGACACACGGAGCAACAGAATTTATTAGCGCAAGGTTGAATTGGGAAGGCTGTGACCGTACCTCGGTGAACACGAATCTTTACTGGGAGTCTTTACGGTCTTTATGGTGAGTTTACTGGTTTTATAGTAACCCGGTGATGCAGTAGAACTCACCGCGCAGCCGCGCGTTCCGAGCCCACCGCCTCACGAGGAGCCGCGCGCCGCAACACGGGGGAAGATGGCGCTGGCCGAATGGAAATCCTAATGACTGTCTCAAAATTCGCCTCTTTTTGTACCATGGTAAGCTCTAATATTTTCTCTTATTTGTTAGAGGGGTTGGTGATGGTGATTAGTAAGATGTGATCCAAGGCCCTGGCTCGATATCCCGCGTGTGACCGCAAATTTAGTGAAAACATCCTCTTCTGGTCGCAGTGTCAGGAGAAGCAGCCTCCCACCTAGCCCCGTTGCCCCAATCCCCGTAGCCCTGCTCCCACCTAGCCCTGCTCCCACCTAGCCCTGCTCCTCGTAGCCCTAGTCCCCGTCACCTCGGTTGGAATATCGTTTCGATTCCCCCCGAGATATAGATGGAGGTTTGGGGTGTTATAAAGGTAGTGAATTGCTCATACAGGAGAAGCGATATGTTGGCTGCAGTCCGATCGGAGGTGAACCTGCTGCAGCGGTGACGGCCAGCTAGCCCACCGTGTTACATATCACAATTCAACCCTTCCTGGTTCAATATCTGGGTGGGAAGACGGACTGGTTATCATTGGCCGTAAATTCTGGCTGATAACTAGGTCCAAGCCGCTCTCCAAATGAGCCGGATGGACGTGAGGCGCTGATAGGTGAATGACGACATTGCTAGCTGCGCAGTTAAGGACCTGCTCCAGGTCCCGTCTCTGTCCCAGCACCAGGTCCCGTCTCTGTCCCAGCACCATCCTCTGTTAAAACATTAAAGCCATACCACCCCATGCAGTGCGCCTCGGAACCAGTGTAAGAATGGTGTCGGGAGTGATAAATCCCTTCATCTGTCAGTAAGGATTATAGCGTAATATCTCGTTTAAAGTACATTCTTTTAATTTTTTTTCTTTGCAGGGCGCAAATGCCTCTGCTCTGGAGAAAGAGATTGGCTCTGAGCAGTTTCCCGTCAATGAGCACTACTTCGGCCTCGTCAACGTAAGTGATGAACTGCATTCTTTAAAGGCTCAGCGACTGACATAATGTACAGGAACATTTACAATATATTTTACCTGCGCAATTTTAACACTTCACAGTTTAACATTTGTGGAATGCGTTTACTGCCTTTGGCTACTGTTGTTTTATTTATTAATATTGCTATGGGGGTTTTGCACTATTGTACTATAGGACTAGTTTGATCCGGCTCCTCCTAGCGCGTGTCGAGGAGTCCCTAAGCAAGACACCTTACCCTGACTGCTCTGTGTGTGAATGTGCATTCACCATTGTAAGTCGCTTTGGATAAAAGCGCCTGCTAAATGGCCTAAATGTATATGTAAAGTGATCACAATGGCTTTCTCTCTAATGCTCTTTCCATCCCCTCCCCAGTTCGGGAACACCTGCTACTGCAACTCTGTACTGCAGGCGCTATACTTCTGCCGGCCGTTCCGGGAGAAGATCCTGGCCTACCGCAGTCAGCCGCGGCGCAAGGAGAACCTGCTCACCTGCCTAGCGGACCTGTTCCACAGCATCACCAACCAGAAGAGGAAGGTGGGCGTCATACCGCCCAAGAAGTTCATCACCCGGCTCCGCAAGGAGAATGGTGAGAGGAGAGGGTGACGGAGCAGCCCCCCTCAGGGGGGCTAGGGTTACACTAACCCTAACCCTTCGTCTGGGTGGGCCTTCTGTCTGGGTGGGGCTGGAAAGGTAAGGTGAGGTAGGGACGTTTCTGAGGTTTCTTGTGGTCCTTTCTGAACACGTTGTACAGCTCTGTTCAGTTGGTTGGTTCCTAATTTACTCATGCTGAGCTATTTGCTACTCTGCCATTTCTCCTCTCGCTCTCTCTTTTATCTCACTTCCCCTATCTCACTTCCTTTCTTTCGTCTCTCTTTCTGTCTCTCTCTCTGTCTCTCTCTCTGTCCCTCTTTATGTTTCTTTATGTCTCTCTCTTCATGTCTCTCTCCCTCTGTCACTCTCTTCATGTCTCTCTCTGTCTCTCTTTCTCTGTCTCTCTCTGTCTCTCTCTGTATGTCTCTCTCTCTCTGTCCAGAACTCTTTGATAACTACATGCAGCAGGATGCTCATGAGTTCCTGAACTACCTGCTCAACACCATCGCTGACCTGCTGCAGGAGGAGCGCAGGCAGGATAAGCCCAACGGACGGCTGGCCAACGGCTCGCTGGACTCCCAGAACAACAACAGCAACGCCACGCCCGCGCCTACCTGGGTCCACGAGATCTTTCAGGGCACACTGACCAATGAGACACGCTGCCTCACCTGTGAAACGGTACGTAGGCCAGTCCGACCGCAACACTAGTTACCACTACCTATCTATCCCCCTCCTGCCATCCGACTGCAAGTCTAAGGAGGCTATTGGTGATATCATGGTTTTAACCTTCACTATCAGAAGTGGTTTTGTTATTGGATTATATTATGAATTGAGATGTAGACGTGGATCTAGAGTGTCGATAGTCTACCCGTGATGTCTCAAAAACCATTTGGATCAGATATGGTACAACTTCTTTATTTGTATTTAATGTTTGCTATTGATGGGGGTCCATGTGAATGAATGTTTTCTGCAGATAAGCAGCAAGGATGAGGACTTCCTGGACCTGTCTGTGGACGTGGAGCAGAACACCTCGATCACTCACTGCCTCAGGTAAGCCCTGGTGCACGGTCCCTCATCATGTGTTGGCTGGGTGTGATGGTCCCATGGAAGCTGCTTGGTTAACAGTGGGGCTAGGGGATAGTATAGTCGCTGGAGGTTCGATCCCCAATGTCCATATGTGTAGGCATCTGGGAGCAAGATGTCTAACCCCCACTTGCTTATCGATAAACAGTTTATTAGCGACTGACAAACTATTTGAAAGTAAACTGAAACTTCTTGTAGGCACTGTATGTCTGTGCCTGTTAATTAATTTACCGTCAAACCCGTCTTTGCGTTTTCTTGGTCCAAACGTTCCGTGTGGGAGGAGCATTCTGCTTCCTACAGTAACGGACATCAGTGAAGCCTTCTTCATTTCCCCTGGTGTCAGTTTTTTTTTAATCCAATCTTGTGTGATGTAGAGGATCTGAATCAATCTCTTTTGTCGCACAGAGGCTTCAGTAATACTGAGACGCTGTGCAGCGAGTACAAGTACTACTGCGAAGAGTGCAGAAGCAAACAAGAGGCACACAAAAGGTCTGTTCCTGTGTGTGTGTGTGTGTGTGTGTGTGTGTGTGTGTGTGTGTGTGTGTGTGTGTGTGTGTGTGTGTGTGTGTGTGTGTGTGTGTGTGTGTGTGTGTGTGTGTGTGTGTGTGTGTGTGTGTGTGTGTGTGCACGCACATTTGTGTGTTCTCTCCCAGGATGTGTGTTGACCCCAGTGTGGTTCTCTCCCAGGATGTGTGTTGACCCCAGTGTGGTTCTCTCCCAGGATGTGTGTTGACCCCAGTGTGGTTCTCTCCCAGGATGTGTGTTGACCCCAGTGTGGTTCTCTCCCAGGATGTGTGTTGACCCCAGTGTGGTTCTCTCCCAGGATGTGTGTGTTGACCCGATGTGGTTCTCTCCCAGGATGCGGGTGAAGAAGCTGCCCATGATCCTGGCTCTGCACCTGAAGCGCTTCAAGTACATGGAGCAGCTGCAGCGCTACACCAAGCTGTCCTATCGCGTCGTCTTCCCCCTGGAGCTCCGCCTCTTCAACACGTCCGGAGACGCCACCAACCCCGAGAGACTGTACGACCTGGTGGCCGTGGTGGTGCATTGTGGGAGGTTTGTTTCCCAGCGTCTTAAATTGATCACATGAAAGGGTTTTAGGAGTGGAGCAGCTCTTAGAAAGAGAGGAAGTCAAGGATAATACCCTATTTTAACCTTTAAAGATTAAAAACCCCTATTGAGGTTTGTCTAGTACTCCCACCACTTAAATCTGACCCACCAGTTCCGTTAAATAATGCTCATCATCAACACAATATCCTGACACTAGGAATAGTTAGAATAGTGAGGTAAGTACTCGTGGTCTCAGGTGTATGTTAGAGTATGGATCTGTCTCCAGTGTTGAGGCTCAATAGTACCTCTGTTTGATTGAACTCGACTGCTGAAGGTGTTTACTACGTGTGGCTCTTGTTTGTGTGCAGCGGTCCGAACCGCGGTCACTACATCGCCATCGTGAAGAGCCACGACTTCTGGCTTCTGTTTGACGATGACATCGTAGAGGTACACACCCGCACGCACTTGCACACAACCGCACAGTTTGATCGTGTGCTAAGCAGTTATTCTCGTTCAATGCATGTGGATTTTTCTAACCCCTCCCCCTGTCCCCTCCAGAAAATCGACGCCCATGCCATAGAGGAGTTCTACGGACTCACCTCCGAGATCTCCAAGAACTCTGAGTCGGGCTACATCCTCTTCTACCAGTCCAGAGACTGAGGGGCGGTGCCGGGCCGGGAAGGCGGCCGCCCGGGGGGCAGGGGTCCGTTTAATGAATGAGAAGATGGCTGTCGGCATTGTTTTTTATGAAACAATATTGGGTTCGGTAGGGGTTTGTATAGTGGGTGGTTGGTGGGTTCAGTGGCCTGCGATTCTTTATTCATTTTCTGGCATGGGGTGTGGGAGGTGAACGGGTATTTAATGACTCATATGATGTGTATAATGCCCCTCTATTTCCTCCTGGCCCCTCCAAACTCCCCTCCCACTCTCACCTTTCAACACTGCAGTTCTGAGTTTGCGTTGAGGGGATGAGGGTAGGTGGGGGGGCGGAGGGAGGGGTGGGGATTGGTGGGTGGTTTATTTCTACAGTGTACAGAGGGGTATTTGTATAAATATTACGAAAAAGATAATATCATTGGAAAAATAATAAAATATTAGACCATGAGAAGATGTATTGACACTATGGTGCACTTTTGATACCGTTTTGTAAGTGTTGGCAAGTTTAACGTGAGGGTTTGCCTGAAAGGCCCATTGTAAAGCGACCATTTTCTGTTTTAAAGGAAAAAAATAATAAAAGCTGATGAGATTCAAGTCGCGTCTGCCTCCGGTCCTCTCCCTTCACAGGTGCGCACCGATGACTCATACCAGCTGGAGACTGCCCACTAGCGGCGGTGCCTTGCAATGACAGGAGCTAGGCCTATTTATAATCCATTCAGATGGAAACAATCAAGGTCTCAAACTGCCCACCTTATGCATATAATAGGGTGGGACGCAGTGATTAAGCATTCAAACTATGGACGATGAATGAGGGGAAAAAGGAAAGGAATCGGTGACGTTTACGCTTAGTTAAAAGGCACAAAAACAGTGATCTCCGTAACGGAACCCCGAGGGACCTGGACTGATATTGACAAATCTATCTGCAGTCAGTGCACGGCTTAACTAAGGTGACTCAATAACTGTCTGTCACCCATTCATTTTATTAAGTTTATTGGTGGTTCACAGTAAACTGTTTTCCACTAACACAAAACCCACCTGGAGACCTTAAATCTCCCCATGTCCTTGAGACGGCCGGGACTGGACCTCATGGCATTGAGCTGTGTGCCGGAGTTCTCAGATAGAAACCTTGTCTGGGGAGTGTGGCCCATTCGGGACCCCCACCCCCATCAGTCCTCCCCCCTCGCTCCTCTCCTTGCCCGCTGCTCAGCCTCACTGATCCCCTGCACAGCCGCAGTCCATGGCGGTGCGCTTCCTCGCTCTCATCTCCGTTAGCAGGCTCCGGTCTGCTCCGTCCCGGGCTGCGTCCTCCGCACCTGCCGCCATCACATATCATCACTGACATGAAGTAGAAGGCTGCCGTTTAATCCAGAGTCATATCTCCGAGAATCGAGGTAAGGCCGGTTATCAGGCGAGATCCCTCCTAACACAGGTGACTATCGGGGGGATTGCAAATGAAGGCGAAAACATGTTGCCCATTGTTCCGCTCGCGGTCTGCTGACGTGGAGCAGGGGTCCATGTCTTCTAGCGGTCTGAAGGGGAGCAGGTCTCCACGTCTTCTAGCGGTCTGACGGTGAGCAGGTCTTGGTTGTTCTGGTGGTCTGACGGGGAGCAGGTCTTCGGTCTTCTGGCGGTCTGACGTTGAGCAGGTCCTGGGTCTTCTCTCTAGTGGTCTGACGTGGAGCAGGTCTTGGGTCTTAGTGTCTTATTCTACGCTATGGGCTGAAGGTAATGGACGGTCTATCGGCTCTAAATTATTAGATTGGAGGGTTAATAAGAAGCCTTGTTTTATTGATGCGTCCATATTCTGCGTTCTCTAACAGGCTGATTGAGTCAGGTGTATTCATATTGATGTTGAAGTGCAATTATTGGTTTAGATTAACCTTCTGGATCGTTGCACAGAAGGCTGCTTATTACACCTGTTTAATAAGGATTCCCTTGGCAGGGAGATGCTGTTCATAAATGAGAGGGGCTGGTGAATACCAGTTCTGATAGCATCATCTCTGAACTGGTCCAGGTTGAAGGATTTCTATATTACAAACCCTGAGTCCTACTTATTGGGTTAGTTTGAAGATCACTCACTCTATAACTATTAGTGTGTATGTGGGTGTTTGTGTTTGTGTGTCGACCTCAACTAATGAATCTGTGTTTCCTGTGATCAAAGATTGTTGTTTTGCTCGATACCTCAGTAAACACAAAATACCACATCAGTAGCTTATCTTCAAGATCCTATTTGCTTAGCGTGTGTGTGTGTGTGTTTTGTGTGTGGTTTTGCCTGTGTCTGCGTGTGCCTGTGTGTATGTTTCCAGACGGGGGGCATAATGAGCGAGGATTCGGCGATCACCCCCAGCTGGCTGAGTCCGGACCCCACGTCCTGGGCCAGCGGTGGAGGGTCTCTGCTCACGGACAACAGCACCGGGGGTCTCGGGGCCTTCCCCTCGGAGGACAGCCTGGCCGCGGGGCCCCTGCCCCTGCTGGTCAACCCCTGGGACATCGTGCTGTGCTCCTCCGGCACGCTGATCGCCTGCGAGAACGCCCTGGTGGTGCTGGTGATCTGGCAGAACCCGGGCCTGCGGGCGCCCATGTTCCTCCTGATCGGCAGCCTGGCCCTGGCCGACCTGCTGGCCGGCCTGGGCCTGGTGCTGCACTTCACCTGTGCCTACCTGCTGCGCTCCGACTCGGCCCAGCTGCTCACGGTGGGGTTGGTGGTGGCCTCCTTCTCCGCCTCCGTCTTCAGCCTGCTGGCCATCACCATCGACCGCTACCTGTCGCTGTACTACGCGCTGACCTACAACTCGGAGCGCACGGCCGCCTTCACCTACACCATGCTGGTGCTGCTGTGGGGGCTGTCACTGTGCCTGGGGCTGCTGCCCGTCACCGGGGTCAACTGCCTGGCGGAGGAGGCGTCCTGCAGCGTGGTGCGGCCCCTCACCAAGAACAACGTGGCCGTGCTGTCCGTCTCCTTCCTGCTGCTCTTCGGCCTCATGCTGCAGCTCTACGTGCAGATCTGCAAGATCGTCATGCGCCACGCCCACCAGATCGCCCTGCAGCACCACTTCCTGGCCGCCACGCCCCACTACGTCACCACGCGCAAGGGCGTGTCCACGCTGGCAATCATCCTGGGCACCTTCGCGGCGTGCTGGATGCCCTTCACCGTGTACTCGCTGGTGGCCGACTACACCTACCCACCGCTGTACACCTACGCCACGCTGGTGCCCGCCACCTACAACTCCGTCATCAACCCCGTCATCTACGCCTTCCGCAACCAGGAGATCCAGAAGGCGCTGTGGCTGGTGTGCTGCGGCTGTGTGCCGGCCGGGGTTGCCCATCGCGCCCGGACCCCCAGCGACGTCTGACCCCCCCCCCCCCCGCCACGTCTGACCTTCCGCTCAGCCCCCCTGGGGCGAGAGGGCTGGGGCAGAGAGGGGTTACGGGCGAGGGTCTGCGAGCCGCTCCTCCCTGGTGTGTAGAGGGGGAGAGGGGGCTGCGGTGAGGGGAAGGGGGGACTCACAGACAGAAAAGGGGGAGAAACACAGTCCTCACATGGCTCAGACTGAGCAACAGTCCCCAGCGACCGGATGTTTATTTATTTATTTATTGTGCTCAGCGTAAAAGGTGCATCATGTCTCTTCCAGCAGACGGGTTCTGTCCGGCCGCGTCGGGAGGGAGCCGGCCACGCCCTTCTCCTATCAGAGGAGCTTTGTGCGGAAACAGCCGCTATCAGCCGCAGCCGCCGTAAACAGAATGTGAAGAGCAGCAATGCTTTTGTTAACAGGTGATTTTATTCACCTTCCAAATTGAATAGAGATTATTATTAGAGCATGCAACTCGGCGCCCTTGCGCGTAATTGTGCTCGACAGCAAAAAGATCAGCAAAGCCCGTGTGTGTGTGTGTGTGTGTGTGTGTGTGTGTGTGTGTGTGTGTGTGTGTGTGTGTGTGTGTGTGTGTGTGTGTGTGTGTGTGTGTGTGTGTGTGTGCGCGCGCAACGTGTTGGATGGAGAAGGAGGACGGGGAAGTGGAGGTGAAGGCGGGAGGGCTAGCTTTAGAGACGCAGGCATGTCCACAAAGGAGCCGCGTCTGGGCCGGGCCGTCTCGTCTCGCTGCTGCACTCTGGACGTGCTTCGAAAGCTAAACCAGCACGGAGGGCTAAAAATAGCCTCGTCTCTGATCCGCGCCCAGCGTCCTCCACACCGAGGAAGGAATCAAATCGCTCCCCGTTCTCTATGTCTCTTACCGCGTTTAATTTTTACTCTATCTCGAAAAATGAGTTGTGCGTTAATTTCAAAGCTCCGTGTATAACCCCCCGGACGATTTGAACCCCTCCACTGCTCCGCTGCAGCGGTGATCAGGGGATTTACAGCCGGGTCCTGAGTCTGACCGAGCTATGGGGGCTGCAGTCTGCGGGAAGAACGTCTAGCGGATGATTCGTCGCTAATCGGTCTGCACAAAGTCTGGTTCTGAATGTAATTCTGTTCATCGAATCAATAATGTTCAATTCCCCGCAAACATTGTCAGCCTGTACTGTGCAATTAATGTGCATGCTCGACTTCAATGTAATTTGCATGCACCAATCACAGGAGTTGAGTCGTTTCTGCTCCACTGTTAACATGCGCTGTAACGTGATTGGTCAAACGGGCTAAGAAAGATGAGAATTCATCATTTTTGTATGATTCGATACCGATACCGATCGTGTTGTAACTGGACCAAAAATCTTTTTAATCTCAGTCAGTACCTCACGTGTAACATGAAATGAGCTAAAATCCATCACAAGACGTGCCATACTCCGTCATGCCATGTTTTAGAGCCTGGGAGATGAACAGTTTGGTTCTTCCTGCTGGGAGCTGATTGGATCAGTGCGTTCTTCATCTCATCCACACACCCACTGGGCCACTGCCCAGCTGGGATCTCGGAGTGTCTCATCCACAGCATTGCGGTCCGAGTGATTTGTTAAAAACACACCATGTGGTTTTCACAAGAGCATCAAACAGACGGATCATGGAAAAGGGTTTCTACTATTCATCAATATCCTCATCAGCAATAACTCGCCCGGCCGCGTTGGTGATTTTATAGATTTGAAGCAATAGTGAGAGAGCAATAACATCCATGCCCTACATCACATCTCTTCCTGTCCTGTGTCTGGATGTCCGACCCCAGTATGAATGAGGGCTGACCCCCAGCCCCAGGCGGAGTGGGCCTTTCCTTCAGTTGGATCCTTACCACTTGGCACTCGGACTCGGACTACCATTTGGACTGGAAAGGGGAAATACATTAAACTGCCGCTCATTAACTCATTTGCCACCAATGCCACTGCCTCATTCAATGTGCAAACGGTTTCTGTGACCCACATTCTGGGCTGTCTTCATGTGTTATAACTGAATAGAATTGTGTAAACCTGTTTGTGAGCTAGTTTTCTGTTGCCTCTGCCTTTTGTGAGCATCCAAACACGTTTTTCTTGTTCATTCTTTCTGTGTGGTGTTAGACCGTGTGAACAGGAGCCTCTTGGTGTGTTCCTGCACGGGGGCACAGGTGCATGATGACATCCCGGGTGTGTGCATGTGTGTGCATGTGTGTCCGTGTGTTGGTTCAGCAGCTCATTAAATCGCCTTTCTCTCCGGAGAGGAACACAGCTCTGGCAACTTCCTGCTGACCCCTGACCTTTGGAGGTTAATGCTGCCAGTCTTCCTGTCCAATGATAAAAGTGGCCTGGTTCTGTGTGTGTGTGTGTGTGTGTGTGTGTGTGTGTGTGTGTGTGTGTGTGTGTGTGTGTGTGTGTGTGTGTGTGTGTGTGTGTGTCTGGGTGAAGAGGTGAGGAGAGCTGTCTGGGACATGGACTCTACACTGACTCCAGCGCTTCAAGCCAAAGTGAGCGGAGACGTCCGGTAGATGTGGAACCCCAGTCCTGGTTTATTTTTTGGGGCGGCTCTCTTCTCTCTTCTGTAGTAGAACTGGAACTGGTCTTCTCTGCTTTAAACCTCCCCACCCAGCAGGGTGTCTGCTCGATGGGACCTCTACTTCCGGCCCCTCAGATGAGGCCTCTCCATCGCCTCCCTCCACCCCCCACCCCCCACCCCGTGGTGTCTCAGTCCCCTCAGAGGAACCTCATGCTGTCCTCCAAATGGACAGTCCTCATCATACCCACTTCTTGAGGAGCCATTGGTTAAAAATAAATACTGCAACTGGGGAAATGTTTTGACCAAGCATTAGAAAGGCATTTTCTGAGAACTGGAATGTAGCCTGTGTGTGCACGTGTGTGTGTGTGTGTGTGTGTGTGTGTGTGTGTGTGTGTGTGTAAACTTGTGCAAGGTGTCAGCCTGATTGCTGTCATTAGTTAAAACTGGTACGACTGAGCTGTGAATCGTAACACCGTCCACCCTGTCCTTCCTCTGCCAGAGTAGTCTATTTTGTTATATTCATTGAAAAAGTTCTATTTTTTTCCACTTCCAAGTCTGACCTGAATTTATTTTGGATTCTGATGTTGTATTCTACGGCGCTGTAAAGCCTTTTCTGAATGTACAAGTTATCTGAAGAAAAAAAAGGACAAACCATGAGTCGTTTGTATGAGGAACCTCCTCCCCTCGACCAATGAGGTTCTTGTAAATAAGGCATGCTTCAGAGGCAACCCTCGCCAAACCTTGCATGGTGCTGAAGAGCCAGGGCAATGACTGGAATGGAAGTCAGGGGCTAACCCAATTCAGAATGACACTTCTCCTCGACCAATAGCGTGTGTACCACAGTTGTGTTGAGTACTGTTTTCCTTCCAAGTTGTCTGTGCGCTCTATATGCCAATGGTTCGCCATGGCAGATTTAAGGGACGATAGCGCTTCTAGACACTTGGATATTGAGGGGTGGGTGGGGCTTGGGGCGGGGTTGTAGCCTATGATAATATCAATCTCGCAACTGTGAAGGTTGCACCTCTCCATGGCCGCTGAGCTGACGATTACAAGGGCTTTGAATCCGAAAAAAAAAGGAACCATCCCGGACCATGATTGGTCCGCTGTGGCCCGACAGGCCCTGGCCCTGGGGAAGGAGGAGGCCCTCAGAGCAGAGAGGGAGGCCTGCTTCAATGGGACTCATTGCAGCCATCTTGTTTAAGGGGGGGGCAGGGGTTATTTTGATGGGTACCAATCTAGAGCTAAATATGAAACATTGAAGGGCCTGTGTGTGTGTGTGTGTGTGTGTGTGTGTGTGTGTGTGACGGGGGGGGTGGGCAGCATCTTGTGTAGACATTGCGTAGTTCTTCAATGTGAAATGCACTTTATTTATTTTGGGGGGGTTGGGGGGAGGGGTGCGAGAAGAAAAACGGCACAAAAATTTAAGTATCTGCAAAAAGGAAACATACAAATGATAATCAACATGCACTAACTGACATATTGTTAGACATTGTGTGGACGTGGTGTATATTTTTCCAAAGTGTTAGTCGTACTTTATATATTATATCTATATTGCTTTGGTTAGTTCACTCCACGGAGAGACCTTGTTAATTTTTGTATTAAAAGAATGTGCTGTGCATAACAACCGTCCACTGCCTCTGTCTGTCTGTCTGTCCCTTCTCCTTCTGGCTCATTGCCCCCTTTTTGCACTCCCCTGTTTCCCTGACAACGGGGCTTCTTAGCTGTACCGTCCCCATGGAGACGACAGAAGAAAAAAAAATTCTGTACAAGTCATCTCTATGACGACAGTGGAACAGCGATGAGAAAGAAAGAAAAGAGACGCCGGCCATTTTCCTTCACCGTTTCAACTCCATCTTTATTTTAGTAGTTCCAGGTCGGAGGTCACAGACTCATACACTTGGAGCACATACACAGGAAACCACTCCCTCTCCCCTGCTCATAACCCCGCCCCCACGCAGACCAACGCAGACCCCTCAGAGACTGATCCCGGATCAGTAGGACGCCTCTCCCTCCCCCCACCTCCTCCACAGCCCCTCCGTCTCTCCCTCCCCCCACCTCCTCCCCAGCCCCGCCGTCTCTCCCCCCCCCCCCCCCCCAAACCCTGAACCATTACCTTCCCCCCGCTGTCTCTCCCCCCCCCCATCCTGACCCATTTCCTCCCCCCCATGCCCCCCCCCCACCCTGACCCATTACCTCACCCCAGCGACCATCAAAGTACGCATTCCATTTGAACTTCCAGTCGCCTGTAATCTAAAATATTAAACACGTGTCTCATGATCAATGCATGAGCACGCACAATGTAGAAATGTTAAAAACATGAAAAGAGCGCAAGAGATAGAGAACAAGGCCTGGGGGGGGGGGGGGGGGGGCGAAGAGAGAGAGAGAGACAGAGACAGAGACAGAGACAGAGACAGAGAAGTGGCGGTAGAACAGCTACAGTGGTCAGCTTGAGAGCGTAATGATCTATTTATATGTTCTATCCACTCTTAAGCCTAACTAGTGCTACGATGAGGACCCCCCCCATGCACGGCACATGGAATGTGTGGGGGTTGTGTTATACTAAGGTAGGGCAGAACATCCACTGGAGAATACAAGGTGTACAGGAGTCAGGTTAACTTATTGTTAGATATTTAGCATCACAGTATAAGAACCTAATATTAAGTATGAGTCTCTTCTTCTTCGTAGCTTGGAAACACCCCGTCCAGCTCGCTGTGTTAGCTTATACTGTGTTACATGTGCTTAGGTGCTAGCTATTAGCGTGTGTGTGTCAGGGGCTATGCAAATACACGTGAGATAGGGATTAGCCACACAAGTGTGTGTGTGTGTGTGTGTGTGTGTGTGTGTGTGTGTGTGTGTGTGTGTGTGTGTGTGTGTGTGTGTGTGTGTGTGTGTGTGTGTGTGTGTGTGTGTGTGTGTGTGTGTGTGTGTGTGTGTGTGTGTGTGTGTGTGTGTGTGTCCTAGTCGGACCAGTCGTTGTCCTCCAGCTCCGAGTCGTCCTCTGAGTCGCTGTACTCCACGGCGATGCGGCGCGACAGGATGGTGGCCACGTCGTTCCCCACCGGCTCGCGCTTGGCCTGCTGCTCCTGCTGCTCCTGGACCTTCTTCAGCTGGATGCCTGCAAGGACACACCGCGTTACTGCACCTCCTCCAGCACCACCTCCTCGTTACTGCACCTCCACCACCTCCTCGTTACTGCACCTCCACCAGCACCACCTCCTCGTTACTGCACCTCCAACACCTCCATCAGCCCCCCCACCACCACTACCTCCATCAGCCCCACCACAACAAGCCCCACCACCACCACAAACCTCCTTGTTGCTGCACCCCCACCACCTCCACTCCCACCTCATCCACAATCACCACCTCCTCGTTACTCGACCTCCACCACCACCACCACCACCACAACTTCCACCACCACCTCCTCATTACTACCCCACCACCACCACCACCATCAGCCCCACCACCTCCACCACAACCACCACCTCCTCGTTACTCGACCTCCACCACCACCACCACAACTTCCACCACCACCTCCTCATTACTACCCCACCACCACCACCACCATCAGCCCCACCACCTCCACCAGAACCACCACCTCCTCGTTACTCAACCTCCACCCCACCCTAAGCAACACCACCACCTCCTTGTTACTCCACCCTCACCACCAACACCACCAGCAACACCACCACCTCCTCGTACTTCTCCACCACCACCACAACCACCACCACGATCAGCAGGACCACCACCATCACCACCATTACCACCACCACCAACACCGCCATCACCACCTCCATCAGCACCACCTCCACAACCAGCACCACCACCACCACCACAACTAAGATGCCTTAGGCTGGCTCAGACGGGTTCAGACTGGGTGGGTTCTTTCTTTCAAGCCGTGCTCATGGCAACTATAATATATTCATTATTCACCCTTTCATCCAACGCATCTGATGGTGATATTTATAGACACATGCCATTCAGGTGCAGGTAGGGGGGAGGCATCTTGCTCAAGGATTTGGTAGACAAACCAGCAACCTCCGACATGTTTATATTGAGTTCACAGTAAGTCGCTTTGGATAAAAGTAATTTTTGGTTATAAGACTACTTTAAAGCAGTCAAATACATCAATGATTTGATCAAATGTGTGAGACTTTTTTCCTATTGGATACATAATGACAATATGCACACACACACACACACACACACACACACACACACACACACACACACACACACACACACACACACACACACACACACACACACACACACACACACACACACACACACACACACACACTCTTACCCATGCGGATGGCGGCCAGCAGGTCGCTGCGGGCGTCAGTCACTGGCTCAGCCTCGCTGGCGGCGGCTGCGGCGGCCATCTTGGGGGTGATGTGGAAGTGGGAGGAGACCCCGGGGGGTAGAGGCGGAGGAGGGGGGCCGGGTGGAGGCGGTGCCCCCATGGATCCTGAGCCGAGTGGGGGAGGAGAGCCGTAGCCCCCACTCATCCCCCCCGGGGGGGAGAGCGGACCCCCGGGGGGCGATGCAAACGCTGTCTGGGCCGAGGGGATGAGAGGGGCGGGGGCCGGGGGAGGGGGCCCGGTGTTGGCATAGCCGTCCATCCTGTGGAGGACAGGAGGACAGGGCTCAGACGGGACATGTGGGAATCACACGACAGGCAGAGGAACTATCAACCAAAGAACATGCTTTAAACTCAATAAAGCTATGAGGGTGACTTGTGGTAGTTCTACATCCAGACCACTAGGGGGCAGCAGAGGGACATAATTAAAGAGACAGCCACATCTGAATCCATTGAATGAGCCGTTAGACAGGGTTCATTTTCAATTGAACACATTGTTTGTATTTAACTTAAATTTCCGTACCCGTACTCCGTTGGGGGGAGGGACATCGGGCCCCCATTCATGGCTTCCGCGGGTGGGGGAAGGGGCGGGGCTTGAGGGTGATGGTGGGGCCGCCCCAGTGTCCCTCCCTGGTAGGCCATGCCCCTGGCCCGGTAGTCATGGTCCCCACCTAGAGGGGCGTGGCCCGCGGCCATCTGGGCCGCCAGGAGGCTGGGGGGCGGGCCCGAGTAGGTGTGGGCGTGGGCCGCGTGGTTCATGGCGTTGGGGTACAGGAAGGGCTCCCCGCCGAGGGCCCTGGGGGACACAGGGGACCGGTAAGACCCAGGACGTCTGAGAGGCGTAGGCCCAATCCCAGTTCTACCCCTTACCCCTTCCCCTTACCCCTCCCCCTTGTTTTGAAGGGGTAAGGGGAAGAAGTAAGGAGAAGGGGTAAGGGGTAAGGGGGAAGGGGGAAGGGGAAGAAGTAAGGGGAAGGGGTAAGGGGGAAGGGGGAAGGGGGAAGGGGTAGAAATGGGATTGGGCCTTAGAGGGGCTGTCGACAGGGGAGGGTATACACTGAGGGCCCCACAACCTGTCTCATTCTGGAAGAAAATCTTTGAGTTTAGCTTTGTTCGTATCGGGTAGTCCATAAATCTGGGATAAATCATAGATTTTTGCATGGTCATTTTAAGTAGTGATTTATGAATTGTACTTCTTGCGTTTGTGTCATTTCCCTTGTACAGCACTGCCAGAAAAATACCTTCATAAATAAGGTTTGTGCGTCCTTGTGTGGCCGTGGGTGCACTGACCTGTTCTCTGGGGACATGGACCCCTCGGAGGACGTCCCGCGGTCCCTGTGGATGGTGTGCCGGTGGTCCGGCCGCAGCTCTTTGTCCAGGGCCATCATGTTCCACTCCTGCCGGCGGTTGCGGGCCTTGCGGACCTTCTTCACCTCGCGCTGCAGCGTGCCGTCCACACAGCGCCGCTGCTCCTGCTCACCACCAGGGGGAGACAGCTGGGCGCTCAGCGTTGGATGGGCGGGCGCGAGATAGCATGATAGCTTCACACTCTCACACTCAAAAGTAGAACTTAGCATTGTGTAGCGTCTAATCCAAACTATCTTTGTTGTGCGCGGGGAATGGGGTAACCTGGTGATTGTTAGTGCTTTTTTTATTTTGATTTTAGACCATTCATTTTTGACCAATCAGGGCGTCTCTTCCAGGATTGGTTCAGGGAATCAATCTTTTCTGCCGATCAAAGGTGCTTGAATGCAACACACACACACATTCTAAAGGCGAGAACCTTAAGGAGGGAGGGATCGGGGGGGGGGGGGGGGGTCGTTGTTTATATATATATTCTGATTGGAGCTAGGGTCTGAGTGGAGCTAGGGTCTGAGTGGAGCTAGGGTCTGAGTGGAGCTAGGGTCTGAGAGTGGAGCTAGGGTCTGAGAGTGGAGCTAGGGTCTGAGTGGAGCTAGGGTCTGAGTGGAGCTAGGGTCTGAGTGGAGCTAGGGTCTGAGAGTGGAGCTAGGGTCTGAGTGGAGCTAGGGTCTGAGTGGAGCTAGAGTCTGAGTGAGGCCGTACCTTCTGCTTGCGCTTCTCCTTCCTCTTGTCCTCCGTGTCCTGCAGCATGGTCTCCTTCCACAGGTGGAAGAAGTACGACGGGTCCGTGTAGAACTTCAGACCCTCCTTGTTGTCGTCCCTGCACACACACACACACACACACACACGGTTTACATTTAAAAGCCACAAAGACAGCAGGACCTCTCTATCTGTAAGGCATGTCCCGCCCCCTGACAGTGGTACTTCCTGGAGGAGGAACCGAGGAAGGGTCTGGGACCGAGGAAGAGGAGCTGGATCGAAGAATGTAGTATTGTAAGTATTATATATATATATACTTAGGAAAGGGATATTGTGACATCATAGAGTGTGTGTGTGTGTGTGTGTGTGTGTGTGTGTGTGTGTGTGTGTGTGTGTGTGTGTGTGTGTGTGTGTGTGTGTGTGTGTGTGTGTGTGTGTGTGTGTGTGTGTGTGTGTGTGTGTGTGTGTGTGTGTGTGTGTGTTATCTCCACAGGAAGCGCACCGGTAGGAGGACAGGATGTTGAGGGGCGGCGGCTCGTCGCTCAGGTTGTACATCTCCACCACTGGGTTTGGCACGCTGCTCTTGGACACCACCTGCTGGTCCTGGGTGGTGGAGCTCTTAAAGGCCTTCCTCATGTTGATGTCCTGCAGAGACACTGACAGACACACAGACAGAGGGGGAGGGTGAGCAGGGCCCACTGGGGGACAGACAGACAGAGGAGGAGGAGGAGCAGGGACACTGTTGGACAGACAGACAGACAGACAGACAGACAGACAGACAGAGGAGGAGACAGAGGAGGAGGAGCAGGGACACTGTGGGACAGACAGACAGACAGAGGAGGAGACAGAGGAGGAGGAGGAGGAGCAGGGACACTGTGGGACAGACAGACAGACAGACAGACAGACAGACAGACAGACAGACAGACAGACAGACAGACAGACAGACAGACAGACAGACAGACAGACAGACAGACAGACAGACAGACAGACAGACAGACAGACAGAGGAGGAGACAGAGGAGGAGGAGGAGGAGCAGGGACACTGTGGGACAGACAGACAGACAGAGGAGGAGACAGAGGAGGAGGAGGAGGAGCAGGGACACTGTGGGACAGACAGACAGACAGACAGAGGAGGAGACAGAGGAGGAGGAGGAGGAGGAGGAGGAACAGGGACACTGATGGACAGATAACCGGACTGAGAGACAGACAGAGGAACGAGAGCCCGACCAACAGACAGAAATACACATCTCTCAACTCCATCGTCTGTGTTCTTGTGTGTTCCTTGTTCTAGTAGGTGTGTTTACATTCGTGTGTGAGAAAAGAGTCCTGAATGCTCTTAGAATCATGCTCTACTGAGTGGAGACTCCGACCTGCTTCCTATATTGGAGTTGACCTCCGACCTCACCTTCCTCCACGGTGGAGTCCAGCTGCGTCACCTTGACGGCCAGGCGGTCGATGCGGTCCTGCAGGGAGCTGGCTCGCACGTAGAAGGTGTTGGCCTCGTTGAAGAGCTCCCCGAAGATGTCCTCCGCATGCTTACCTGGAGGAGGAGGAGAGGAGAGGGGAGGGGGGGGAGGAGAGGAGAGGGGAGGGGGGGGAGGAGAGGAGAGGGGGAGGAGGAGAGGAGAGGGGAGGAGGAGGAGGAGAGGAGAGGGGAGGAGGAGAGGGGGAGGAGGAGGAGGAGAGGAGGAGGAGGGGAGGAGGAGGAGGAGGAGGAGGAGAGGGGGAGTAGGAGGAGGAGGAGAGGGGGAGGGGGAGGAGGAGGAGATGGGGAGGAGACATTTGTATGAAGATTGTTCATCAGCCTGGAGACTTGGCTGAGGTCGCCACAGATACGGGGGTCAGTCATCAGAAGGTTGTGTAACGTGACACGCGACCGGGAGGCCGTTCTTACAGGAAATGTGCGCGTGTGCATTTGGACACCAACACCGTATTTCATCGATACGTGAATCGGAGCTGAACCTCTCTCTCTCTCCCGCTCAGCATCCAACATATCCAAACTCATTTAATGAGTTCTTCACCGATGACAACCTTGAGGGCTAATGGTCGGTTGGAACACTGGGACAATCTCCAGGTGACTGGGAAACAGAAACCCCTCCCATTGTGGGCAGCTGATGAAAGAATGATGCTTCAGCATAGAAACCTCACGCTTTGACAATTGACATTAGATAAACAAGATGCTGGACCTCAGTATGATGAGCTATGGCTATACTTATATTTATATATTTATACTTCTTAAGCAAATCTCTAGGGGGGTTTGCCCCAGCCCAGCAGGAAGCATAGGTTAGCAGAACGGGGATGTTTACCATGTCCACTCAACCAGGACTTTAACGAGAGGTTATCCTGTGAGAAAAGGGTGTGTGAGAAGAGGGCAGGATAACTGAAGCCACTATGAAGGACCAGACACACGTTATTTTTGTCCCTCATGAGGAAATGGATATCTGGCGGGGAGGGGGACGGGGAGAGACGCTTCCGGAGCCTGGATGTAAACAGCACCACGCCACTTTCTACAGTCGGGGAACGCAGAGGAAACGGTACTCAGGGAAACCATCAGGAGAGAGAGGAGGAAACTATGGGAACGGCTGAATATAGATACATAAACGATATAAACTATACATTAGATATAGGTCTAGAATCTATATCGACTATAGATCTATAAACGATATCACCTATATATTATAGATAGGTCTATAATCTATATGGAATATAGATGCTTAGACTATATCAACTATATATTATATATAGGTCTATAATCTATATGGAATATAGATGCTTAAACTATATATTATATATATATGTCTATAATCTATATTGAATATAGATCTATAAGCTACATCACCTATATGTTATATATAGATCTATAATCTATATTGATCAGAGCGGATCGGCTACTTGTCCCTAAACAGAGGACACACACACACACAGATACGCACTGACCTCCGGGACCCAAAACTAAGTCTCTGAGCAGGTACAGACTCAGCCATGTGATCTGGCTCCCAAGAGAAGACCGTACACCGACCGAACACAAAACCATCGGAAACCTGTCATACCAAGACAGTCTGTCTGGAACACACACTTCCCAAGGATTACAAAGACACTCGCGATCTTTGACTCAAAGTATAGATTCCTCCCACTGGACTCTGTAACCAGGACCGTGTTGTAATCCTCACACTGCACCTTTTATGCTGTCAAACTTGACTTTTCTAAATCTATATTTAGTATTCACTATTTGAATGTTCTTATGTGTAGTATTCATTTTTCTACTTTTTGAGTTGTTTATATATATTGTATTTGACTTTTAATATTTTACTTAATTCATATTAAGTCAAATAAATAAATAAAAACATTTGTGTCTAATGTCAATCAAGCATATTTTTTTTTGGAAAGAGAAATTGAAAGAGAAAGAGAAGAGAGACAGTCACAAAGAGTCAGAGAGAGAGAGTCAGAGGGAGAGAGAGAGATATTCAGAGAGAGAGAGATTCAGAGAGTCAGAGAGTGAGAGAGAGAGACACACACACACACAGACAGAGAGGGGTAGAGAGAGAGCGCGACAGAGAGAGAGCGCGACAGAGAGAGAGCGCGACAGAGAGAGAGAGAGAGAGAGAGAGAGAGAGAGAGAGAGAGAGAGAGAGAGAGAGAGAGAGAGAGAGAGAGAGAGACGCAAAACAAACACAGGAAAACAGACAGAGAGAGACAGGGAAAGAGTGTCAGAAGGGAAGACACAAAGAGACAGAGATGGGGGAGGATGTGAACGTGTGTGTGTGTGTGTGTGTGTGTGTGTGTGTGTGTGTGTGTGTGTGTGTGTGTGTGTGTGTGTGTGTGTGTGTGTGTGTGTGTGTGTGTGTGTGTGTGTGTGTGTGTGTGTAAAAAACACATTGATATTGGTATGTATGTATGTGCACATGTGTGTGTCAGTGCAGAAGGCTAAGTGAGTGTGGCTGAGATGGGAACGAAAGAGAAAGAAAAAAAGAGAGGGAGAGATATCCTGGGGAGACTCAGTGGGAGCCATGGGAGGAATTGAAGACGTACTCTCGTGTCCTGGCCGCCATGTTCTCCTGACACTGCTCTATGCCCACCGCACGCGGCTTGACCCCGCCACAGTAACCATGACAACGCCCAGATCAATCGCTGCCGCTATGGGATTAATGACCGCGACAGAAGAGCCTCCACACACACAGGAAGAGCCTCAATACACACATGAAGAGCCTCCACATACACATTAAGACCTCCACACACACACACACACACACACACACACACACACACATACATAAAGACCTCCACATACACACACAACATACACACACCCACAAACACCTCCACATATACACATGAAGACCTCCACATACACACATGAAGTCCTCACCATGCACCTGAAGACCTCCACACACACATGAAGACATCCACACACACACACACACACACACACACACACACACACACACACACACACACACACACACACACACACACACACACACACACACACACACACACACACACACACACACACACACAGTAGCGAAGGAAGTGGTGGTAATGTGTCTGTTAGAGTGGCAGCCTGGAGGCCGAGCAGAGTGCAGCATCTCGTCATGTCCCTTAGGGCCTCTTACCAAGACCCTGTGTGTCTCAGAGAGCTTCTGTGTCCCCTCCGTGTTTGTGTGTGTGATGTGATTGTGTGTCTGACGTGAGGGTTGGTAGGCATTAGACGGTACTAGTATTTTAGTGTGTTTGTTTGTTTGAATGCCAGTAAGTATTAATGTGCGGATATGAGTTTGCAATTGTGGAAAGTTATGAGTTGCTGTTATTGTATGTGAGTAATGTGTGTGTGTCTGTGTGTAACTAACTGTGTTTATGTGTAACAGTGTGTGTGCTGGTGTATCTGCATGCAAAAACCTATGTAACAGTGTGTGTATGTATATGTAACAGTGTGTGTGCTGGTGTATCTGCATGCAAAAACATATGTAACAGTGTGTGTATGTATATGTAACTGTGTGTGTGTGTGTGTGTGTGTGTGTGTGTGTGTGTGTGTGTGTGTGTGTGTGTGTGTGTGTGTGTGTGTGTGTGTGTGTGTGTGTGTGTGTGTGTGTGTGTGTGTGTGTGTGTGTGTGTGTGTGTGTGTACCAGGGTGTGTATGAGCCAGTGTACCAGGGTGTGTGTGTGTGTGTGTGTACCAAGGTATGTATGTACCAGGGTGTGTATGAGCCAGTGTACCAGGGTGTGTGTGTGAACATGGTATGCATGTGCCAGTGTACCAGGGTGTGTTTATGTGTGTGTGTACCAGGGTATGTATGTGCCAGTGTACCAGGGTGTGTTTGTGTGTGTGTGTACCAGGGTATGTATGTGCCAGTGTACCAGGGTATGTATGTGCCAGTGTACCAGGGTGTGTTTGTGTGTGTGTGTACCATGGTATGTATGTGCCAGTGTACCAGGGTGTGTGTGTGTGTGTTAGGGGTACAACGGATCACAAAACTCACGGATCAGATCGTGTCGCGGTTTTTGAGTCACGGATCGGATAATTTCGGATCAACAACAACAATAAAAGATAACAAGACAAATGTGACTTTGCTTTGTGATGTTATGATAATGATAATGTTGCTTTTTTGGATTTATCTCAACATTAACAGTAAATATATTTTTTATTATTTTAAATCAAATACTTAGTGCAATCTGAGGCATTATTCTCTTCTTAAGATGGATAGTAAATATCTAAAAAACATTATAAAAAAAAAAATCAAAAAAAAAGATCACGTTCGTTCCGAACCATGAGGGTTGATCCGTACGGATCACGGATCATCCGTGATCAGTTGCACCACTAGTGTGTGTGTGTACCAGGGTGTTGTTTGTGTGTGTACAAGAGTGTGTGTTTGTGTGTGTGTGTTCACCTGGGTGTGTAAGTGTACCAAGGTGTGTGCGTGTGTGTGTGTGTACGTGTTCCAGGGTGTGTGTTTGTGCACAAGGGTGTGTGTGTGCATGTTCGTTTACAAGTGTGTGTGTGTGTCCTGTGCCCAAGGGTGTGTGTGTGTGTGCATGTTCGTTTACCAGTGTGTGTGTGTGTGTGTGTGTGTGTGTGTGTGTGTGTGTGTGTGTGTGTGTGTGTGTGTGTGTGTGTGTGTGTGTGTGTGTGTGTGTGTGTGTGTGTGTGTCTTACTGAGACTGCTGAGCTGGCGGATGATGGCGGACAGCGTGTTGTTCATCACACACTCCAGCTCGCTGCCGATGCCGTCGGGCAGCTCCCCGCGGCAGAGGTGCCGCGGCTCGATGTTCCTCTTCACCAGCGGCATGCTGCCGAGCCACACACGCCTGCACACGACTACACACACAGGACCACGCACACGCCTGGCTCCGTCTGCAGCGGGAAACACAGGGGCAGAGGGGGCTTAGTCATCCTGTTACAGGGGGATCGATGGAACCGACCCGGCCCTGCCAGCCCCCTGGGCCGGGGGGGCAGGTCAGAGAGAAGGGTCCTGCCGCACGGCGCCTGGTAGCGTCACATCCCCGCTCCCCCCCTGGGTTCAGTACCCCCAGGCTGCCGGGGGGACTCCAGCCAGGCACTAAAAAGTGGGCCTTTGTACATACGCTGTAAAGAGCCGTCTGGTGCATCCTGGGGCCCGTGGCAGGATATACTCCTCACACACACACACACACACACACACACACACACACACACACACACACACACACACACACACACACACACACACACACACACACACACACACACACACACACACACACACACACACCACTCCTCAGCAGTCTGTCCACACAGGGGGGGCTCTCTCTGAAGTCACACACTTTACAACGCTGGGGCCAACCTTTGACTCTCGGCAGACCGCTAGATTGTCATCAAGACCTTCCACGGACCACCTCATATGCAAACGGTTAAAAAGAGATAAATACACACGCGGTGGCTGAGTAGAGAGGGCCCGAGCCCTTTCACACACAAGTACTGCTGCAGGAAGGCCGGTGGGAACAGTTGGGAGGGGAGGGGGGGGGGGAGTAAGCAACACTGCTTATATGCTCCCAGTGTGTTCATCCAGCAAACACAAACAATACCCAATATCAATGGAACTCATCACAATGGAACACATGATGGATTCAACAATCTGTGTTTGAAGGAATACCAAGGGATACGACTATTTTTGCTGAACAATGTTGATAATGTAACTATATTCTAAGATCTATATTATGAGTTGTATTGTCCTTGGGGGGAGCAGGGATAGGGCAGGGCCAGAACATGTGACTGAAGCCTTTGAGGCTGTTACCGTGACTCTATACTGCGGGGCCCAGTAACCCAGGAGGTAGGATGGGTTTTCTAGGTTTCTTCTCCGGCTTCTCCTAGCTGAGGTTTGGGGCACTTCAGCCCAGCCGCCCCCAACGAGCTGGCTGTTGCCTGGCATGGTTGACCCCAATGCTGATGTTCGGACGAATACTTTGGGATGCCACAGGCCGGAAAGGTGCAACATAAATCTACTCCCTTTCCCATTTACACTAAAGGACCTGACTCTATGTGTGCTTGAGGTCCAGGGTACAGGAGTCCAGGGGTCCGGCTGGCAGAAGAGTGCAGAAACGTGGGAGATTAAGAAGCTATTAGGACATGGCCGGCCAGCTAAGCCTAGGCCTGGTGGCTTTCACTGGACCAGCTGGCTCCACAGGCTCCTAGATGTGGGGGAGAGCAGGGTGAGGGGAGACCAGCCTTCACACAGCAGATGGGGTTCTGCTTGGAAAAGCCAACAGAATCAAGGAGAACATGCACAGATGAGATGCACGCATATACTGTTATATATTATATACAGGTATTGGGCTAGGTGGTGTTCGAAAGGGGAGCTTTCCACTTTGAATCTTTACCTCTGTTTAACAAAGGTTCTCTGCCCTGTGAAGAAAGGTTTTTTGTCTGGTGAAAATTCAATGAATTTGAATCTAGAAACCTCCACATCACACCCACCTAAAGCGTGGTCTTTCTAAAACGAGACATCCTGTTTGGTACCAGAAGTCCTCGTCCAGTAAAACATTGAGTAAACATCGTGTGGAAGACAATACGTCTGGATGATCTGGACCACTGAACCCCTTTCACTTCCTAACTAATGAGAAAACCTGATTTCCTCAGAGAAGAATCCTCATCTTATCGGAGCCTCTTCCTACTTCCTGTTATGTGGTCCCCACCCCCCCGCTTCCTGCTCCTCCAGAGTCACAGCTCTGCTTCCTCTGCACACACGGGTCACAACAATTCACACAACACACACCCTAACCCTAACACCGCCACCGTGTCCAAAAGGAGCTGCTGCATGGACACCGTTCAGAACCACACACACACACACACACACACACACACACACACACACACACACACACACACACACACACACACACACACACACACACACACACACACACACACACACACACACACACACACACCAGCGTTCATCAGTGTGGACCCCGTGTGGACCGTCAGTGTTCTCCAGGCCTACTAATGGCTGTAGGTTAAGCCGTACACAAGCCTGCTCCACCAGGGGCCCTACTGAGGGGCCACCAGGGGCCCATCTCAGGAGCCGCAAGGGCGCTCCAGCAACAGTCCTTAAGGGACCCCTCACAGACACACACACAGGCACCAACATATGCCCAAACACACATGTATGTGCACATGCAAACAGACACTCATGCGTACACACTTACACATACACACACAGACACACCAACCAACACACATGAATGAACACACCAGCAAACACACACACACACACACACACACACACACACACACACACACACACACACACACACACACACACACACACACACACACACACACACACACACACACACACACACACACTCTCTCTCTCTCACATGGACACACACACACCTACATGCCGCCAATGCAAATGGACCCAGAAAAGGGGGTGACCTCATGAGTGTCTGGTTTAAAGGTCTTTCCAGACCCTAACAGAATGACCAGGCGGGATGTGTGGACGTGTTTGCTAGCGCAGGATGGAACTAGGTGACGGGTTCTGTCCTGCTCTCTCCCTGACTAGCATGACAATGACATCAGTGATGCACGATAATGAGCGGCCGGGGGCATGGGGGGCTGTTTGTGAGAAACAGGAGGGGCCGGGGCCGGGGCCAGAGAGAGAGAGAGAAAGTGATTGAGGGAGGGGTGTGTGTGTGTGTGTGTGTGTGTGTGTGTGTGTGTGTGTGTGTGTGTGTGTGTGTGTGTGTGTGTGTGTGTGTGTGTGTGTGTGTGTGTGTGTGTGTGTGTGTGTGTGTGTGTGTGTGTGTGTGTGTGTGTGTGTGTGTGTGTGTGTGTGTGTGTGGGGATGAGGGGGCCGCCGGGGGTATCCATTGAAAGGTTCCCGGGACAAAGGAGCCCCGTTTGCACGGCAACAGAGCGAGTGCTCCAATGCATGCATCCACACACACACACACACAATCACAGACACACATGCACGCACACACACACGCACACAAACACCCTGACCTCCCCGTACTCTTTCCAGAATCAGGGAACACTCCCCGCCATGAGAGACGGAGACAGAGACAGAGACAGAGAGAGAGAGTTGCCCTAGTCATTCTATGACTTAGTCCAGGCAGTTTGTTTGATGAACTCAACCCTTTCCCAACCACTACACATGACCTAATTTAAGGCTTCCTTGACGATGACTTTATACAAAACCCTATTTTGTGCCGTTCTTCTTTGTCATGTTGTATCTCACATTGGGACCTAAAGACAGGTAAGGATGCATTAAGTTGGTTAAAGATAAATGCTAAATGTACGCCACCGTTGTGCTGATTTTGCTGTGCTTCCTCTTATAGAGACGGGTGTTCACCACCAACACATTGTAACTGAGCTGGCTCTTCCCCACAACATTCAACATTCAGAGGGCTTCTACGCAATGGAAAACGGACACAAGCATGGCCCCAGCAACCTGCCTCCCTCTCTCCTCCATCCTCTCCTCTGTCACAACCATGTGTTTCCACACATACAGGGCTACACTAGCCCTCTCACTCAAACACACACACCATTCCATCTCCATCACTCACACACCTTCTAAACACACACAAACACACACACACAAAAACACACGTATGCGTGCACACACACACACACACCTGGTGGCCTCTCTCCCATTAGCAGCCTATAAGCAGTCATAGCAGCAGGTCAGATGTCCTTTGAACTTCCGCGAGAAGACATCCTGGCAACAACTACACACACACACACACATACATACGCACACACTCGCTCACACACACACACACACACACACACAAACACACACACACACACACACACAAGATGTCTTTTTAGTACGGATGTGGGAACCCCATTAAGGTCGGACAGGGGAGCCATGATTAATTTATGTGCCCAGGCCACGCCCACATGCGTTTGTGTTCTGCTTTGCTATGGCTCTATTGTAAATAATGCAACGCCAGATTACGTCAGGTTACACTGTCCTAAATATGACGTAAAGAAATACTCTGAATGTGACAATGCACCAAGGCGCCTCAGTGGCACTATGCAGAGGTAGGCCTAGCATCTCTGGGTGGTGACCAGAAACCTGGAGTCGCCTTAGAAAGGTCTTGGTTCTGTTATTCAAGAATTGGCCATGAGTAGGCAAGAATTATGGAATTATCATACTATCCCGAAAAAATATTTACCTGCATTAAGGTAAATTAAATGCCTCATAATCAAGAATCTATAGAATATTGTCAACTGTTCACAATTGCAATTACAATTCATAATTGTAATTGGACTTCTGTGCATTTTTCTAGAATAAATTAAAACCCTTCGCTCAATTTCTACAAACCAAACTAGAAGCAGGCGGAGACGCAGGCACACATCCAATACACATGCACTGCCTAACACACGCACACACACAGTGTACACAAACCAAACACACACACAGAACACAAACCAAACACACACACACACACACACACACACACACAGATTACACAAAGCAAAGACGCACACACACTGAACACAAACCAAACACACACACGCACACACACACACGTACACACACAAACACACAACACAAACCCAACACACAGACAGCCGTGAACCGATGGAGCGATCCATCAACCTTCCGCACCGTCGCTTCTACTCACTGATGCTGTGACCCACATTTGTTTATCAATCTCTGTTCCCACATCTCTATTAAATCACGGTCATCCCACTGACGATAGGAGCAGACACATGACCCGTTCATCCACACACCGTCTGCACAGCCCACATGTATGCTGCTATATTGCCAACCATATAGTGCTGAAGGGCAAAAGTTGCACATTATAGCTCAGAGTGGTCAGTACGTGGTGGGCTATAGGCTACTGATCCACCTCCATGTACTATCCTCGGCCGGGGGGTCGGACCCGGGGGAGTCGGACCCTGGTGCGGGGACCACTCGGTAGCTAGCTTGTGCTTTGCGGTCGACCCACAGTGTGGTGATTTCAATAAATAAAACAAAATAGATAATGATACAAATTTGAAATAATGAATGAAATTAAACATGCGCGTTATTTTCTTAAGGTAAAAAGTATTGTTTTCCCCTCACCGGCACTTCAGATATCAGGAGAATCCAGCTGGTCCGCATGTCCCGTTAGTCCATCCTGTCGACCCCCGCAGACTGGCCACTCACAACGACCCAGGGGGGGCGGGACCCGTCCCCCGCATCCACCAATGACGTCTCCGCATAAGGGATTTAACAAGTGATGGTCGCGCTCACTGACCAATGACGGTGCAGGTACTGCCTGAGTGGCGGCCACAGGAGGGGGGTTCTCCTCATCCCTCCACCGCGGTGTTAAGAATGGGCAGGGCGGGGTGATTCTGGGTGTGCTGCTGAAGAAGAGCTTATGGGGTTTACGCAACCGAGCGCTGCCCATTCACGACTTGCATTTGGAGCTTAAAAGTAAAACGCTGTGAGGAGGACGGAGGATTTGGCAAACGTTTTGCCTGCATCAATTGGCACGAAGGGGTATCTGATATGTAAAGACGAAATTGAAATCGCCGTCTCCATACTCAACTAGAAGTCAGCCAATAGGCTTCAGTGAGAAACAGAACGCCATCCTTCATCATTGAGCAATCGTTACATCGCTCGCAGCGAGGGATGCAACGATTGCTCCTTGATGAAGGATGTCGTTCTGTTCTTGCAATAAGGGAACAGTAAACTTCACATGATAGGGATACTATAGGACTGCTGACAAAGAGCTGGGTATCCGTGGCTATAAATAGAAAATATGCTGATATTCAGTCTGCAGAGAGCGCATGTAGGTTACGGTTTGGGCAATATAGTCATTTACTATATTTATTTCCTTCTTTGATCGTTTAATATGAATTGTTGATAGACTGCACCTATAAAAACGAATTTGCCTACAGCAGATCCTTAGATTATATTCTAATTATAATAAATAAGCGTTTTTGCAATACATATATGCGCCCATCAGTATTCCTAAACACGCACGCGCGCACACACACACACCTGGTACCTATGGTCTGTCAATAACGACATTAAAAATACATTTGTATTAGAATTGCTGGTGTTTTAGTAAGCTCGGAAATGACGAAAAAAACATTGATTTGAGCATAAATATTCCATCAATCGTCCAAGTTACTACTTTTCTGTAAACAGACCCTCAAATATCAACACCACGCATGTTTCCATATTTAATGTCAACATAACGGCATTGTGTATAATAGCTCAGTACAATACACTAGAATGCATCTGTCGTCCCCGGCGTGATGTGTCGGTTCATTCCATGAAAACAAAACCATGGAAAAATATTAAATTATAAACTACCAAAATAATTGTTGAATCTTTCCATCCATGACAGACGCCGCGGCCCATTGTGGTGCTCCTCAGCCTCCCAGCTCAGGCTCTGTGCTCAGCCTCCCAGCACTGGCCCTCTGATAAGGCCTTAAGGTGGACACACACACACACACACACACACACACACACACACACACACACACACACACACACACACACACACACACACACACACACACACACACACACACACACACACACACACACACACACACACACACACACTAGGACAGACCTACTTATAAACAGAAAGTTAGACTCTACTACAGATAGACTGCTATATAAACTGAAAGCATGATTGACCTTTACAGGAGCCATGTCCTACTGATAGACCGACCTACATATAAAATAAAAAGGTCAGACCTACAGAAAACAGAAGGACTGAGCTATGACAGACAGACAGACGGACGGAGAGGGTCATCACTGGCTGCCACTAGCAGCATTCAGTGTCCTCTCACTTTCATCCAGAGTCCGGGACGTCCCTCTTTATTTATTTATTTATTAAGTTTGTCAGGTTTTCAGGCAGACCAAATCAACGGTAGTCCACTAAAAACACACCAGGCAGAACACTCTGGTGTGGCGCATGGGGCAATGATCCACTGGTCAGCAGACAAGGGGAGACGGGAGGAAGGCATCGGTTATGTTCTTCTCTTCGGTCACTCCTTGTTCCTCCTGCCAGGAGCTCTCCTGAGACGGGGTGGCGGGTGCGTGGTGTAGGGGAGGGTCTGGTTCGTTACCCCGGGGGGGGACACCTCCACCTCACCATACATTCTCCTTGAGAGGGTTTAGGTGTGTGTGTGTGAGGTGGGGTGGGGGAGGAGGGGAGGATGGGGCTGTCAGTAGCGGTGGGTCTGGTGGGAGTACTGCGGCGGCTGCTGGGAGGTAGAGGAATACCCCATGCTGCTCTGGGGCAGTGATGTGCTTGGTCCTGGGTTCTGGTAGGCAGCATGTGGATTTGAGCGCTGGGAGGACGAAAACAGGTCAGAAAGAATAGATGGAAAATACTGTTGATGTGTGTGTCGTTTCTGAACTGTGACCGTTATGCACTCATTATAAGAAAGCATACATAAATAAAAACGATTAACCTTGTGTTCTGATTCCTATACTCAGGGATTAAAGTGAAAAAAAATCTTCTGACTGAAATTTTATGAATCAGAGTATCCCATAGTTTTTCATATCTAAGATATGAAAAACTATGGGATACTCTGATTCATGACCAATATACTCCAATCCCACTCCCGTCGCTCTCACATCCAAAACACCGTTATATTGATGGAAAGTATCTCTTCAATTTTTTTACTTTTGACTTTCAGGCGACGACTCTTCTTAACTGCATGCAGTGAAAAAATAGTTTCAAACTCATGGGAATAAATAATAGTCATGGTCTATTAGGCACATATGAGCGCTAATACAAAATATTTTATAATATGAAGTGCTGAAACTACAAGCTGGTTTGTAGTCCCTGTAAAGTAATTATTCTGTCATTAAGAGACAAAACGGACCGACCCTGGGATAGAGCGCCTTGGCTTAGGACAATGGGGAGAAGAAGCGGAACACTCAACACTAACACAACAAAGAGACGTAAGATGTGGCGCGAAAATGGTGTGTATATATATACATTTGTATATAATATATTTAATATATAATCGGGATGTACATTAAAATGCTTGTGTTTTCAGTCAATTTTAACGGTAGACCTTTTAAATACTCACTATATAATTTGACAATTTTACCGGCGTTGACGTATGACGACATAATACACGAGTGTATTATGTCCATGTTCGAAACTGCATACTACCGTACTGCCAACTACATACCACGCAGTATGTACTTTATACTGCATACTGAATGTGGGATTCAGTATGCAGTATACAGCAGACCGACTGCACCGCAGTATACAAGTTTCCCAGAATGCATTTCGCGGCAGCGGTAAAGCTGCTAAAAGCTGTTTTAATTCTCGCTTCAGTGCTGTTAATACATCACTTTCTTAAGTTTTAATATTTTTTTATGCGAGAAAGTACCTATTTAGATCCTTAATATGCGATTAGTTTATCCAAATGACGCCTGTTTGTAAATTTGTCCCGACGTTATCGGAGATGTGAAGTGGCCTCTGTGAACTCCAAATGACGGAAATCCGTCGTAGCGACGGAGAACTTTAATCCATGTATACTGTTGAGCTTTTGTGAAACTAGGTCGTGCAGCATACATTTTCCTTTTGCTCAACTTGCTTGTATGGTTCTCAGCCTCACTTTTGGTGTGTGTGTGTGTGTGCGCGCGTGCGTGCGTGCGTGCGTGTGTGTGTGTTACCTGGTAGTCTGAGGTCATGATGAGACCACCTGAGGTCGTGGTGGGCGGCACCACTCGCACCTTCTTCAGAGGCGGGCCCTGGGTGTGGCTGTTGTCAGGGTTACCCGTGTGCCCCGCCCCGTTGGTGTGGTTGTTGCCCTGCTGCTGCTGCTGGTTTTTCTGTGCATGTATACGAGACCGGACACAACCTTCATCAACCGTACACAGACCGTATAACCATCTAGATCTATTTACGGACCCAACCTTCATCAACCAGACACAGACCATCTATATACACCCAACCTTCATCAACCAGACACAGACCATCTATATACACCCAATCTTCATCAACTAAACACAGACCAGCTATATACACCCACCGTCATCAACCAGACACAGAGCATCTATATACAGACAACCTTCATCAACCAAACGCAGACCAGCTATATCTATATAGACAACCTTCATCAATCAAATACAGACCAGCTATATCTATATGTAGACAACCTTCAACCGTACACAGACCGTATATCCATCTAGATCTATATACACCCAACCTTCAACCAGACACAGACCGTCTATATCTATATACAGACAACCTTCATCAACCAAACACAGACCAGCTATATCTATATATAGACAACCTTCATCAACCGTACACAGACCGTATATCCATCTAGATCTATATACACCCAACCTTCATCAACCAGACACAGACCGTCTATATCTATATAAAGACAACCTTCATCAACCAAACACAGACCAGCTATATCTATATATAGACAACCTTCAACCAAACACAGACCATCTATGTCTATATACGGAATACCTTCAACTAGAAACAGACCATCTATATCTATCTCTCTATCCAAACAACCTTCATCAACCAGACACAGACCATATACTGTATATCGATATGTATATTTGACAAACCCCATAAAAATCAAGAGTGCATGTGCATTAATAGGGTCCATTTTCTTCTCGCCAAAGCGTTTCACACGATTTCACGCCAGGAGTTGAACGCCGTTTTGGTTATCTTATATTGTCTTTATAAGTTGTATAAATGTGGGTAACGGCGGAACAATCTCTCTTCAAAGCATGCCTGTACAGTGTTATCTATCACATGTGGAGTGCTAGCTGTGTACACTCCCCTCACTAATGTCTGTAGAGGAGCGGAGGAACGCACATTTCTGACTTTGTCGGCCTTGTCCTCCGGCTCCTCCTCGGTCAGGAACTCCCTCTTGGGGTAGGGGATCTGGCAGCCTGCGAACACACTGAGGACCTGCCACCGTTAACAAGCTTGGCTGACTGTTTACATGGAAGGAGTTAAACTAGAATAACAGGGTAATGGAAGGGATGTGAACCCAATCAGCTCTGTGCGGAGACCCGGAGGTTCTCTGGGTAGGGACACTGCCAAGACCATTCATTTCGTAGTTTTGAGACGAAAAACAACATTCAATGTATATTCGAATATGGGCTTAAAATAAATAAACAGGAAGTGATGTGTGCGCATGTCTCACTCGGAGGTGGGCAGAGGTTCCTCCAGGAAGTAGGGGTCCTGCATGGCCTGCTCAGACGTGATCCTACGGATGGGGTCCATGGTCAGCAATTTCTGAAGCTTGAGGGCCAACATAAAAAAGGCAAGAAAAACATTAACATTGACATTAACAATGTCAAGCTACGACAAACATAAACATACAGGGACAATGTCAAGCTACGACAAACATAAACATACGGGGACAATGTCAAGCTACGACAAACATATATATACACGGAGACAGTGTTAAGCCATGACAAACATATACATACGAGGGGCTCCTGGCATTAATAGTTCATTTCTAAATTCCAGCAACAAGCAGTCATAGAAGACATAAAAGGTGCGACAAAGGATTATCAGAACTAGGTCAAATATGCCAACATTTATTTAAACGCATTTTTCTTCATATTTGTTAAATCAATAAATCGAAATGATCGGTCAGGAAAATGAAAAACAAATCTAAGCTAAGTGGTGTGTCTACCTTCCTACCTGCGCACACTCTGCCCGTGTACTACAGGCACGTGACCAGGGTCTTCCACATGGCTAGTTCGACCAATAGCTAGTGCTAGCAAGCTAGCTATGTGTTTTGGGGAGTGGGTTTGGAGGGCGCCTGAAGGTGGGATGGTATTCATTTAAATACTTCTGATCGGATACGGTCAAAATCTAGCAGTCTGGATGGCTTCTCCAAATGTGGACACCCCAGCTTTGATGGAATCTCCAGCACAGAACCCTAAAGAAGCAGAGCTGTTATGGCTTACCAAATGGAATGCTTTGCTGTCTGGTTTGACTTTGTGTTTCTCCATGTATTTTATAAGGCTACAATTTGTGTATCTGGAGAAAAAAAAAGAATCACAATAGATTTGTTTAATGTTGTTCTTGTTCTGAACCGACATGACATTTCTTCTTAATAAGAGGAAACAACATATTCTTCTATTTGAAGAAGCAAGGGTGAGGACTCACGTGTTTCTCCTAAAGTCCTTCATCAGAGTAGAGTGCTCTGGCATCTTCTTGATGTCTTCCCAGTCCTTTTCTGTCCAACGACCAGAGAACAGGATTACACAGATGCTCCTTACCACACAGTCCACACCAATTAAAGATTAGGACTATATTTACGGTCTCAAGATAAATCTTCTTTTGGGACTTGGTCCAAGTCTTCATTTTAATATGATTTTATTAACATCACTTGTTTATTTATTCTGGAAGTGATGCATAAAAGAGGAGGAAATGCACTGGCTAATACTTTATTTATGAGTTAAACCCCCTCATACTCTGTAAGGCAGAGTTACAACTTCATACAGTAATCCCCAAAAGTCTGTTTAATCTTTAATCAGAAAAGAGGAAACACTCTAATCTATCACTGGACACACTTGTGTAATTTCTACATGTAACTTGTGATGTAAATGCTTGTGAGGGTCCCAAGCCCTCCGGAAGTCCCCTCACTGGCCAAGCAGAGGGCACACTCGGTTCCTTCCTCAGTACATATGCCCCCCCCCCCCTGCTCTGCGGAGTCTCACCGGCGGGGAAGCCCATGACGTTGAAGATGCGGTCCAACTGGTCGTGGTGGTACGGGTTGCTGGTCTTGATGTCCTCCTGCCGGCAGTGGAAGATGGGCTCGGACGTCAGGAGCTCAGCGAAGATGCAGCCGATGGCCCAGATGTCTGAGACAGACACACAGGCCGACAGACAGACAAAGACACACACAGACAGAGAGAGTACAGATGACGTCTACTATTTAGCTGGTTAGAGTGTCGGACTCCCAAGCGAAAAGTTCTTGGTTCGAAACCTGGCCGCAGTCTGCCTTTAGGCTTTAAACTGCCTTGCTAAATAATTACATTCATCTCAAAATAGTTCCCTGTTACATCTTTATATAAAACTCTAGATAGAGATGTTGTGGAAAGTAAAACACAAGTAAATAGTAAATCCTCACCGATGGCTTTTGTGTAGTGCCGGGCCCCCAGCAGTAGTTCTGGAGCTCTGTACCAGAACGTGACCACCACAGGGTCCAAGTCAGCTAAAGGCTTTAGTGGTGAATTGAAAAGACGTGCAAAGCCCATGTCGGCTGTACACAGGAACCAGAGAGACAAGGAGAAACATTAGTAAAGAACCAGCTTACGCAGGGGAAGCCCAAGAAGGTGATGAAGGCCAGCTGTACGCACCAATCTTCACCCGGCCCCGCTCTGGCCCCTCCCCCATCACCAAGATGTTGGCAGGTTTCTAGAACACAGAAAGAGGACATTCCTTTTTTTAACTCAATATCAGTGAGAGCATTAGCTAACCAAATATTCTGCTGCCCTCTATTGGACAAAATACAATGAAGCCATTCCACGTACACATTGAGCATTTAAAAAAATATTGATCTGCATTAATCAAAACCCAATTTATTGTTGATTAAGAACTTGAAATGGGAACCGTGTTTACACAAGTAGAAGCAACTCATCAAATGCCAACAATTCACTCTTCAAAGGAAATTCTATTCAATCACACTCAACATCCATCTTCCTGCACATGGATGGCAGGCCCAACCAACAAACCATCAATTCCCATCTCGTGCCTCCCAGCACCTCCCCGTTCTCCTCCTCTACCTGCCTACCAGATCTCTGTGGAGCACCCAGTTGGCGTGGAGGTAATGGATGCCGTCCAAGATCTGGTAGAGCAGGGACTTCACCATCCCCCTCGGTAACTGCAGGGGCTTCTTGTTGGCCTTGGACGCTCTGTGGAACTTGATTATGTGCTGTGGACAGAGAGGGAATACACCTTTTAGCCCTTTAGTGTGTGATATGATCATGGTGGTTCCCCATGAAAGAGGCTTCATGCTGGAGGCGGAATGAGTAACGCTGATGCATGCGAGTGCGTCGTTGAAGCCAGCGCTAATGTGAAACTGTATTACAACAGCTTGTCGTCGACTTGACCGCCTGCCGCTGTTGTTGTTCTCTCTTTGCTTTGTGCGGGAAACGGGTTAACCACATTCTGGAAGAATTGGAATTCTGTAGGTCTTCCATCATGTTGGTAATGAAATCCATTATCTTTCAGGCATTTTCAGTGGAGCTATTCCAGTGCTCCAATACAGAATGCACTCAGAGTCCTCAGCCCAAAGAACCAGGCCTGGGGGCGCTCTGTATTTAGAGAAGACCGGACTTGTTGTAGCACCAGCTTGAATCTACATCAACTGATCAGGGCACGATTGGCCTTCTCAGGATCAGGGGACGCCATCATTTTCTGGGACATTTACCTTGAATAAAAACTATCACCGGGCAGCCAAGGGAGCATTATCCCTCTCCCCGTCTCCTACTTCTCAGCCACATGTGTACTTGATATTGTCTGGTCGCTCCGTGTGTGGTGGGTTACGGTGGCGGCGGTGTCCGGGCGCTCTGTGTGTGGTGCGTTACGGCGTCGGTGGTGTCCGTGCTCACCCACAGGTCGTGCTCCGCGTAGTCGAACAGGAGCCACACCTTTCGGTCGGCGTGCGACAGGAACACCTTCTGCAGGGAGATGACGTTGGGATGCTTCAGCTCCCGGAGAAGCTGCCCCAAACAAAACAAGAACAAGAACACTCAGACGTACTTCCCATAAACAACAACATCCACAGCCGTGGCGGCCAAGCGGTAACGGCTGATGAAGATGCAAACTATTGAATGACTTCTGAAAATGGATATCAGCATTTATTGTTGGAATTCCCTTGTATTGCTACTGGTCATGAAGCTAGAATTCCTCTCGCTAAAACATACGTTACAGTACGATTATTCAAACGTCAAAATAATGAAGGGATTGAATGCAGTCGATCAGGATGGGAAATAAATGAAGAAAGGAGAAGCAGACTCACTGCTATCTCTCTGCAGGCCGACATCGAGATGCCAGTGCCTTCAATCTGCTTCAGGGCGTAATCCTTATCATCCTTCCTACAGAGAAAAGACAGACATAATGAACCAGAGAGGTGTGGCAATAATGAACAGGAAGAGAGAGAGTGGCAATAGAGGGAATAAGTGAAAGAAACAAAAGAGACATTCAGGGTCACGTCATCTGGGGCCAGATCCCAGGGCCCGGCGAGGGCCTTCTGTTCAGGAAAATTCAGGGGGGGGGGGGGGGGGGGGGGGGGGACAGAGTGCGGCCAGAGCTGCGTTAACGCCAGATCTGTGAAACCAAGCTCACCTCCGAGGCTTCGAAAACAATAGAGGGAGAGGAAGCAGGCCCGGTATGGCAGCTAGCCAGGGACAAACCTAACACATGGAGAGGCCGGCCGTGTACCAGTGCAGCCTTTTCTCTCCATATCCCTCGCCTGGATCCACTCCTGAACCCCTGGCCAAGGGCCAGGCCCAAGGCCCTTCCTTGCTTCCTTTGCATCGCAAATTAGCCCACAGAGCCTAATGACCAGCTGTTCCGCACAGCAAACAAACATCTCGGCTATAAGTACAGCACTAGTCTGGTTCTGGTTGCTGGAACGTCATGTTAATGATCCTTGGTGTGACTGGGTCAGTTAAGATATCCTGGTACCACTTCCATGTGTGCAACAACTTAATAAGGTCTGGAGGAGGACTGGGATGGAGAAGAGGCTGTTGCCTGAATGCGAGCAATGTTTTAAATGGAAGAAAATACCAAAGTATGACAAAATATTCAGATTGTAAGACAAAATAAATATTTGCATATTCTTTAAATGGAAGACTAATAGTGCTTACATGGAAGACTGTACAGACAGTAATACTGTACAGACAGTTAAATATGGTTGTTTCTCCTTCTGACAAATGTAAGTCGCTTTGGCATGGCATGGATGGGATTACTCGCTTTTTCACATTTTCACACTTTCTTAACATTAATTCTTAACTCTGTGCCTACCTTTTTTTTTTTGCCTATTCCCAACCCACTAAATCCTAAATCAATTGGGGGGAGGGAGACCGTTAAAGCACAACAAGGAACCTTGTGCGGAGATGTGAACAGCTTTATTTTTTTAAGTATTTACCGAAGAACATTAACGGTCGAAGAATGTCATCATGGGAAATAGAATTTCGTACTAGAACGAACGGCCCGTTGTCCTAAACTCTTTTATAAATACTGTGTGTTGTTTTCTGTCTTTTTGTGTAATCAGTTATTATACTATCAAATGTTTTTGGATTGTAGGCTCATATTATCGATTTATAATATGATATAATATGGAGTTTAGATGCAAACACTGTCTCTCAGAAGCAATGTATGGTAACTATGTTGCATTACAATAGCCAACGATATTCACTGAACCTCGAACTCCTAAACCCATGGTGGATGTTACGGGTATTTCTGATACTTTCGTTAGTGGATAACAATAATGCTCTGGACACACTCTTAAACCTGTTCAATCAACAAGACAATGAAAAAAAACATGAAACACGACAGATATACAAAATGCAATCCAAATGAACTATGCATTGGATGTTTTCGACATGGACCAGTCCTTGTTGTAAAGTTATATGCACGGAGCTGTGTGGCGGGGCAGAGGCTCCAGCCATGCAGATAGGACATTCATCGCGGAGAATGTAATATTGTGGTCCGTTGATTAGTTTACACAGACATGCATCTTTAAAATGATTTTTGTGCAAATGACAGTTGTAATCGCTCTTGATACGGTAAAGAGATGGTAAACAATGCCACAAGGCTATGGGAGCCCACAAAGGGTTAACCAGCACCTTAAGGCCTTGTCAATAACTCACCCATCCTTTCTCTTGGCTTTATACACATGTCCGTAGGTGCCCCTTCCCACCTTACACCCTTCGTACTCGAACAGGTCCTCCACTCGTTCTCTCTCGCCGGTCAACTTCACTTTGAAGTCATAGTCCATGTTCACTATTGTTGATCTCCTCCTGGAGCCGCTCGGGAGGCACTAGGCTACTTAACGAGCTCGGTCCCTCGGCTAGATGCCTTCCCTGGCGAAGCTCCTTCTTTCAGCCCCGTCTCCACATCTAGTTTCCTATTGTGAGGGGATAATGTGTTTACCGTGAGGACGCCAGTGGTTTTAAGTGAATCAGGTGTGATCGATAATGACTATTGCTTTATCTTCTCGCTGCGTTTCTCTCTCAGCCGGTCGGTAACGGCAGAGACGCGTCACGGCACTGCCGTAAAGTGTCGCTCAGTCTGCGCTGCTCTGAATAAAGTGTGGATGAAACTCGGGAATACTACTTTTGAGAAATAAATCGCAAATCCATAGTATGTTTACTTTAATTTGTAATAGGTGTTGGATAAGGACGATGCGAACAATTGCATCTTCCGAGAGAAAACGCCTCTACGTCATGCGTGTCAAAATGCATTAATATACACTGCGTTTTATAATGCAGATGCATTGTACTGTATTACATCCAACCTTACTCATTGGTTTGGATAAAACAAATAAAAAAGACCGCGATAGGTTTTATGCCATATGCCTATTATAAACATGATATACTAAATTCCATGCATGCATTCGCTCACTATGTGGAATCAATCGTAAAGTTACACCTAATAGAAAATTAAATATTCATTCCACTGTAGGCAACTGTAGTGACATCAAGAGCAAGACACCACGTTTCATTCCAGCAGTTAAAAGTGGCTTTATATCCTTTACAAACAACCTACATTTCTCAAACAGACGAGGGATATTGAGGACTGGAACCTAAACCGTACTTATTTTTTTCGTGCAGCTTTCCTGAAGTGATAATATAACAAAACCCTACAGGAGAAAGGCGTGTTAGTGAGAAGAGGTAGGAACTCGTGCATGATGTGTGGTGTTCCGCCCGGTCAATTATAGTGTGACACCACCGGTCCCATCTTGGTTTGACAGAGGAAGAGGAACCGTCCATATTACAGCTGCTTTGTCAGGTACCATTTCTCTACTATTCACCTTGTCATTCATAAACAAAAGCCTCGGAGGATGCGTGTGTATCTATGGACCACCCTTGCTGCTAAATGAACACTATTGTGCCATCACTGTCAGGGGGTGTATTGAGCAGCCTTAGGGTTAGCATGCTAACTAGCCAGCTAACCTGCTGGACTGACGCTCAGTAGAGATAAGCTAACAGTTATTACATTGAGCTCATTGAGTTAGCTCACCTGCTAGCTTCCAGTTAGCGCTAGATGCGTTGCGCACGTTAAATAGCTGCACGCATATTGGCCGGGCGCACAAACGCAATTCTGTCGGTGATGTTGCAACAGTTGCGAACACGTCATTAGTTTTCCGGACGGTACACATTATAACGTTAAACCATTTTGAGGAAACTCTTCTTTGTTTCTCTTCCTTTGCCCTGTGCGTACATGGGAGCCGTCCGTCCCGCCATCATGCCCCTCTGTCATGCCCCCTCTATCCTGCCCCTCTGTCATGTCCCCTCCGTCATGCCCCCTCAATCACGCCCCTCCTCTGGAACACAGTGTTTGGACCCTAGACATGCCTGTACGTTCTCCCAGATGCCGGGGATTGGTTTCTTGCTAGGATGACAACGCCACTTCGTTAGATTCCCCCCCCGGCATTTCTCAACATTGGCCTTCTGTGTGGGATCCAGGATTATCTGGCTAAAGCTGTCCTTGGCCAAAAGAGGGACTTCCTATGTTTTGATCCTGTTTTTCACTGATTTACCTCACTGCCATTTATTTTATTTGAATGTTTCCTTTGATGATGACAATTGCAGCTACAAAAGGAGCGGGTCCTGTCACAGCCTTCGTTGGGCTTTGGGGGATGGCAGTGTGTGCTGATGTTTTACTCAAACACTTACTGGCATTGTCTGTGAGGATCCAAGTGATTGCGTTAGACCCCGGTGCGTTAGTATCTTGACAGTTGATCTACATTATGGTTGGTGATTGGACGCGGAGCCTTCATATGCTATGAATGAACCCAGTTTCATTCGGTCCTTTAAACAGCAATACAAACAGCCGAGATCATACCTGTCCTCAGCGAGCTCATGTCTGACCTGCAAGCTTGATATTAATGTATTTTTCTGTGTGATTGCGATTAAGCTTGTGTTTCCGTTCTCCACATAAGCTCCAAAGATGCCCTGAATGTGAGATCCTAACCTTGAATAACAACGCTGGTGGCATAACAGATGTGCCTTCCTCCTGAGGCTGAACATTGTCCTCCCCCTGGCCCCTTCTTCATTGCGTCCAACAGCGGTCGCACGGCGATGGACCCTGCCGGTGGGAGAGACGAGCGGCGGAGGCAGGCAGAGCGTCTTCGCCGGGAGGAGGCCTACTACCACTTCATTAACGAGCTGAACGAGGAGGAGTACCGGCTCATGAGAGACGGCAACCTGCTGGGCACCCCTGGTGAGTGGGAGCCCGTGCACGGCGTTGACATGCCGCTTAACCCGCTGATCGACCTCATCTCTTGTGACCTTGATTCAAAAAGGACACTGCACAAAATATGTCCTAGTACACTGAAGCAGTGGCTAGAGATGTGGGAGGGTGTGACCTCTGCGGCATGTTGTTACAGGGGAGGTGACGGCAGAAGAGCTCCGGCAGCGCCTGGATGGGGCCAAGGAGCGTGTGTCCTCTCAGCCCCGCCCCGAGCAGCGTCTGCAGGCGTCCACAGACGCCGGGGACCAGGAGGGCAGCAGTGGTGAGGGGGAGGAGAGAGGAGCCCTGGGGTGGGGCACTAGGGGCAGGTGGTAGGGAGAAGAGGCCACGACTGAAGCAAACCAGTCTCCATCAACACTGGCCTGCTCTCTGGGTTGTTGTGGCAGTCGTGTTGTTATGGTCGGGTCCTCATTTCCCTGAATCTGACCAAAGAACAAAATGTGAAAATAGTGTATTTGAATGCATATCTTTCAATCTGTAGTTCAATAATTGCATTGAACAATCTTCTTAGAGTAGAAAAGGCAGCAGTCCGAGATGGCAGTATACAGTGTATGGCTGTGATCGGTGATTGTAAACTGTCTAATTGCGTACTGTGTATTATTTACAGGGGCCCCTGACCCGGGAGCCGAATCCTCCAACGGTGATTCATTACTGGAGTGGCTGAACACGTTCAGGCGCACCGGCAATGCCACGCGCAGCGGGCAGAGCGGCAACCAGACCTGGCGCGCGGTCAGTCGCACCAACCCCAACAGCGGCGAGTTCCGCTTCAGCCTGGAGATCAACATCAACCACGAGCAGCCGGAGCCCGGCGAGCACAGCGAAGCCGCGCTTGCGGCCGAGCTCCCGGCGGTGGCCCCTAACACCACCTCAACCGCAATACGTACAGCCTCGTATCTACCCCCAGTGCCACGCCCCTCAACCTATGCCGCCCCTTATCCCACCCCCCGGCCCTCCATCAGCAGGAGGGCCCAGGCCAGGCGCACACGCAGTGCCAACTCCTCCCCCCGCTCTGCCCAAGACAGTGTTCCTCCAGCACCCCCTCCTGCCTCTGTGATGAGGAGGGGGGTGACCCTGCCTCCAACACCACTACCAACACCACCTCACCCTTCCTTTACTCCCCCCAGTGACCAAGTCGGCTCCTTGCGACACCACACCCTGAACGCGGCGCTGGAGCGTGGGCGTGACGAGGTGACGGCCTCCCTGGAGTGTCCACGTGTGTCGCCGCCTCGGCCTCCTGCCTCTCAGTCCCCACCAGGGGGGCGTGACTCTCGCGGGAGCAGGACTCGATCCCGCGGTCGAATCCGGCGGGCCGCCGGAGGGGCCTCATCTCGGTCTTCAAGGAGAAGCCGGTCCCCCTTAAGCAGAACACCCGTCGCCAGTTCCGCTCCCGACTCTGGTCTAGCCGGCAGTGGTTCTGATGGCCAAAGCCTCGAACCAGGCGCTGGAACTAGCTTGGTTTCCATGGAGACACAGGAGGCCGGGTTGGAGCCCGTCGCTCTAACCGAGGCCGCCACAGAGGCAGGGGATCACGAAAGGGAGGCCCAGGCGGCCGCTGCAGGCGCTGCGAGTGTCCGCCGTCATCCCACCATCATGCTGGACCTGCAGGTCCGGAGGATCCGCCCCGGAGAGAATAGGGACCGGGACAGCATCGCCAGTCGGACGCGGTCCCGCGCCCGCGTGGCAGAGAACACGGTCACCTTCGAAAGCGACAGCGGCGGATTCCGGCGCACCATCTCGCGCTCAGAGCGGGCGGGGATACGCACCTACGTCAGCACCATCCGCATCCCTCTGCGGCGCATCAGCGAGACGGGCCTGGGGGAGCCCAACTCCACCGCCCTGCGCTCCATCCTGCGCCAGATCATGACCGGCTTCGGAGAGCTCAGCTCCCTCATGGAGACGGAGGCCGATTCTGAGACGGTGGCCCCCAGCCACCTGGACGCCCCCTCCGCCGGCGCCAACCCCACCACTGCCCCCGCCTATCGTCTGAATGGAAACGAGAGCACGGCCGGCCTCAGCGGCACCGGCGCCGTGGACGAGGGCGGGGGAGCGCGGGCGGCGGGGCCCGAGGATGACGGTCAGGGAAGGCAGGGTGGAGGGGCCATGAGCCCCGCGGAGGGGCGCGCCACCAGCAGAGACACGAACAACCTGGTGGAGAACGGGACGCTGCCTATCCTGCGGCTGGCCCACTTCTTCCTGCTCAACGATGAGGAGGACGAGGATCACCCGCGGGGCCTCACCAAAGAGCAGATCGACAACCTGGCAACGCGCACCTACGGCCAGGCCAGCCTGGAGGGGGAGGCGGGGCGCGCCTGCAGCGTCTGCATCAACGAGTACGCCCAGGGCAACAAACTGCGCCGGCTGCCCTGCTCCCACGAGTTCCACATCCACTGCATCGACCGCTGGCTCTCGGAGAACAACACCTGTCCCATCTGCAGGCAGCCCATACTGGCGGCACATCACGAGTGACCGCTGGGATTCCTGCCCCTCACACCAACGGAGACCCACCAACGTCATTCTGGGTATAGAGAACCTGCCCAAGCGGGCCGAGCATGTACATAGGCTTTCATGGTTTTTATTTTCCTTAAAAAAAAATAAAGACTTCATCCTGTTCAAGCTGAGGAAGGTGAAACAGAAAGCGTGGAGGGAAAGCTTACAAATGCAGAGAATTATCAAAACTTTATTTTTTTAGACATCTTGGTTTTCAGCAGTGTTTGGTTGTTTTTGAGTTGGATCATTTTCCTGCTAGGACCGGCTCTGGACTCCGTAGCCTCATGCTTCAGAGGATTGGCATCAACCGCTATTGCTAGCACTAAAGGAGCTACAGAGGCTGCTGCTGCTGACTCATCTCCACCCTCTGTTTTCCACGTGCGACATCCCTCCTTCACGAATGGACGGTGAACCATTCCCTTTCAGGCCCGACGAACATGTACTTCAGTGTAAATACCTCACTGATGCTCCAGATCCATGGATTCTGTTCTGCGGCAAGCTACGCACGCATCTCTTTTTAAGATGTTGAGTTTGTTTTTTTGGAAACGACAACCGAAGTTGCAATCCTCCATTTGTAATGCTCTTGACATTCATTGCTACATTTTTGCTTGCAAATTGTCCTATTAGTGGACGTGTGTGTGTGTGTGTGTGTGTGTGTGTGTGTGTGTGTGTGTGTGTGTGTGTGTGTGTGTGTGTGTGTGTGTGTGTGTGTGTGTGTGTGTGTGTGTGTCTCTCTTCCATCTTCAAATCTTTTCAGCATGTAACAGACCCTTGGTAGTTGATGGCCAGGAAGCCAGCGTCCTTGATTTCGTTTTTAATGGCCAGGATCAGCGACCAAACCTGGTCAGCTTTTGATTTCTGTACTATGTGTTATTCAAATTGGTTATCCCCCAACCAGTCTGTCCAGCCATTGGGTGCTGCGCTGGGTCTGGTTGGCCTAGAATAAGGACTGGGTTTGACTTTTATTTCTCATTATTTCGACCCTTGGAGAACGTAATGGATTGGACACCTGCATTTCCTTCAGCACCATGACCCAGACACTACCATCCCCATGGTTACCATGGGGTCACATTCAAAGTTTCAGCAATTGAATCACAGTAAGCAGGAGCACTATTCTTCTGGTACCACTATACTATTAAACCACACAGCTGATGGTGGGGAAGTCCTTGGATAAGTGTGTGTGTGTGTGTGTGTCTGTGCATGTCTACAGAGCTGAAGGAGTGGAGTACAGGATGTCCCAGTAACAGTGGGTCTCATCGGATCTCAGAAAGCACTGCTTTGCTTTATTTATTTTTCTCGAATTTCCAACCAAGTTGGAGAAGGCTTTGTGTCTCCCCAGTACAGAAGTGACTATTTATTCTGCTCCTATTTAATAAGATGAGAAAAGAAAAATGCTTTTGGAAATATGTATTATGTTACGTTGTGATGAGAATCAAACAAAAATAAATATGTATTATGTTACTATGTAATAAAATCAAGACAAGGGGTTTTCTTTGCTGTTCACTAACAATGGAGTCAAATACAGTTACTCCTGGTGGTATTCAATGTATGTTGGATAATTCCAACGACAATGACATACGTTTTTAATTGAATATGAAAAATACCTTTATGGTATCGACTATTAGATTATTTTTCAAATAATTTGTCAATACAATCAGGATAACACGCGTCAACACAGAACAGCTTTGCAGACGTCAGGGGCGCGCGCACATCGTCATCCGGTCCGCGCACCCGGTGAAGAACGGAGTTCTCGAGCTACCGGAGAGACTGTTGACAATGACAACCCACACGGTCCCACTGAGAACATGATCCTCCGCCAGCCGCCACAGGCCTGTCCCAGAGCCGCAGTGCCCTGCTGTGTTTGTGGGCCGTGAGCATGCCCTCGCCCCGGCCCGGTCCTTTCAGCCTGACGTCGAAGCAACCTAAAGCAGGATGTATTTCAACCGCTCCAAGAAGATCCACAGCGAAGGAGGTAGGAGACGCCGCCGTGTTTTCGTCGATGTCGTCATGTCATCCCGATTTTTAATGTGTTTATTTCACCGGACAGGCCGTACCCTCTGTCTGCTACGGCCTGTATTTGGGGATATTGACCCACTGTTGTCCGGGGTTCTCTATTTGTTGGAGATCAGAATACCGGACACCGTCCAGACTGCGGCACGACTGCTCATCTGCCGCTGAGCACAAAGTGTCGATGTCCTGCTTTCAGGACGCGGAGTCACGCAGTCCGACGTTGTATCAGCAGCGTCCACCTTTTAATACCGTCAATTAGCATTCAATTTGCGTTATTGGCCGCTACGTTGTTGGGAAGAGGTGAGATGTGCCGCGAGGCGGCGAGTTACACCACACCGACTTAACGTGGCACGTGACCCGAGTGCTATTTATTTAAACCGCTTGAAGAATGAACCTGACCCCGCGTGGGGCTCAGGGCCGGGGCTCAGGGTCTATACTAGGCTCGTCCATAGGGGCGCTTTTTGGTTAAAGGTCCCATGGCATGCTACTATGGTTGCTTTTATATAGGTGTTACTGGGCCCCTAATACAGTACTTTAAGACGTTCAAGAAATTCAGTCTTGGCGCAGAATTACAGCCACTACGAGCCAGTCCCACAATGAGTTTTCCACAAACGTGCCGTTTTTAGTGGCGGGTCAAGGTGGAGGGTGGGGGTGTGGCCCTGAGCCGCTTGCAGCTGCGGTGCCATGAGCTCGTGGATGTAACGCAATGGTGAGGCGCACACAGCTTTTGGCCGTGTTCTGTTAATATTCTAGAACACTTCGGGCGATCCGGCGGTAGTCCTGGAGCTCTATATCTAAATAATATTATGGTATACATAGATATCTATAGCATATAATATATATATATTATCACGGCCAAATGATGTGTGCGCCTCCAGACGATATTATGAATCTCACCGACATCTCTGGTTCCTCCATTCAATCTTAAGTAGACTGAACCGCGACATTGAGGAGAAAGGGATTGTTGCCCGCAATTGTTGCCCGCGATGGTTGCCCGCGATTGTTGACCGTGATTGTGGACAGTGACTGTTTCCTGCCGGAGCCCCGCTGCCCGCTGCCGAGAATACCACCGCCTGGGCAGCGGACAGTGGGCCGGCGGTGGGGCCTCTGCGCTCGGCGGTGGTGCCTCGGCAGTGGACAGTGGGGCTCCGGCAGGAGACAATTACGGGCAACAATCCCTTTCTCCTCCATGTTGCAGTTCATGTACTTCAAGGAGTCAAAGCCCCTACCCAACACACACACACACACACACACACACACACACACACACACACACACACACACACACACACACACACACACACACACACACACACACACACACACACACACACACACACACACACAGCGCTCGCACGGTCGTAGCCCATTGTCTCATTGGCGGGCTAAATTCTCTGGGCGGGCAAAGCATGGACCCTGCCCCCGTATGTTTACTTGTCCCCATATGACAACATACGGGGAAAATGCCAAATCATCGCGTCTGAGCTTTTGTTTTTTCAAAGGCAGAGCAGGATACCTAGTGCTCGTTCTACACCCAACGCAATTTCTAGTTACTAGGGGTTCATAGGCAGGCTAGGGTAAAATATTGATGTTAACCTCATAAAGTGAAATTTTCATTCCATGGGACCTTTAAAGAAATAATACTATTTTAATACTTCAGTACTCGTTTCGCTATTGTTCTAGGTTGACCCGCCCGGCCCAACCTCTAGGCCCCCCAAGGCGGCCTGCTCGGGAAAGTTGTCCTGTCTGCATGAGTACACGGCCACATGGCCAGACAGCTGCCCGGCTGGATCGGGGGACTGTCCTGATCCCCTGAGAACGCACATAGGAGACACACACACACGCACACGCACACGCACACGCACACACACTGTGTGTGTCTGCCTGCCTGCCGGCCCCTCTCTAACTGTTTCCAGAAATAGAAAGCGTGGCAAATTGTCACAAGTGATATGAGCGCCATCATCAGGGTTAAGAATACAACCCGTTACTGTTGCAAAATTGAACCATTACTATCATGCATTCACTCATAAACCACAAGTCTATTTTCCCCTTATAGTGGTGACATTTCCCTTTACATCCAGTCATTAAGTGCTGATCCTTAACATCACACCAGTCCCTGACTTGTTGGGCAGTGTGGCCAGATTTGACCAGATTTGCCGCCCAATCTGGCCAAATCTAGCAACACTTTTGTTGGGTCCGATGGCCTTCCACTCCAGAGCCATGTAAGGGCCAGTGGAGGCTGAGGCCCAGAACCACACAGGGCCCCAGGTCACAAGATCCAACCTTTCCACTGAATGTATCCATCACAAAATAACTAATTCTCACACCTAGTCTTTGATTGACAAGTTCAAATCTTATCAACTGACCAATCATCTACCTCCCCAGGGCCCCCATTGGAGACACCCCCTTTCCAATCCACTACAGTAGTTTCTCCTAGCATTAAATACAGACAAAATTATACAGACAAAATTAAACTTGATAAATAGCTAATCCCCCCTGTGGTTTGACCTCTTGATTCCCGCTCCAATTAGCCCACAGCAATGTTTCCCTTGCGCCCTCAGTGACGTTGAAATTGGTTGCATGCACAAACAAACATACAAACACGCATCACTTCATGGCAACTGCAAATTGATGGTGAAAATATGCTCAGAATTATTATCATAATAAAAAAGTAATGACATGGTCAACATATAGGGTTCAAGCATTAAACAACATGTGTTGTGTATTGTGTGTGTTTGTATAAGCCTCGTAGGCCTTTTCTGGTTGCCATGGCTGCCAAGCTGTTGAGGATGCCATTTGGGAAATGGAAGGATAGAAACTGCAGCACTCATCTCTCTTCTACGTATTAATATAAACTGGCCACATGGGGGCAGTCCTGTGCTACAATTAAAGGCAAAAAACACCTTGGAGAGGTCTTTTTTCCTGGTAGTGATCTGTACCTTGTTGGTATAAATCCATTCTCTCTTCAGCTATATTTCTACAGTCAGCAACAACTCCCACTTTCACCACACAAACCCCAACCATAAACACAACGCCAATTTCTGTTTACAAACCCTCTCACTGCATGGCTACGGTGCGACGGTACGATCACTGGTGTTGTTTCTGTATGTTTGTGTGTGTTTGTTTGTCCTTTTGCTGGTGTGTCCCTGACCTGCTGTTGTGTGTGTGTGTGCGTGTGTGTGTACGTGTGTTATTCTCTCCTGTGACGGCCTCTCTCTCCGCGTCCCACAGAACAGTTAGTGTTGACCGCCATTAGGCAGGACTCCAGCGAGCTACCAGAGTCTGCTACCATGCGCGCCTGCCTCACAGACCGGTTTGATAAAAGTGAGTCTACTCCTCTGAACCCGCCCTGGATGGAGACCCCCCTTCCCCAGTGTGCTCTCCCCTCTCAAGCCGAGGGTGCATGTGGGTGCTCCCTGACCCATGACCTCAAGAGCTACAAGGCCAAGAGTTCTTGGCTTCGGTCCCACACAGATATATGTGTAGTTTCTTGGTCTGATGTTTAAAGAAGACAGAATGCGGAGCCTGTAGCTCTTCAGGGCGGGCGTGTGATGAATCATGCTGACCATGTGACCACTGTTTGCATGTGCTTGTAGAGAGCGAACACTGGAGCTGTGATGTTGTAGCTACTGTGATTAATCCAGTCTGACGGATCACACGGACGGTCACCGAGATGTGAACACAGGCCTGCATGTAGACACAACATAGTGAACATGCATATGTGCACATTGCATGAATGGGTAGAGCATGGTTCCAGGCCCATTGCATGCATTTGCATTTCACTGTAAGCAGGGAGTTGGAAGAGGACGTAGGACCTGCCTGCTGCATGTTGACTGCCATTACTTAGATTTCAGGTTGTGTGTAGGCGGGTGTGCACGCACAATGCAATCTTGCGGTTTGTGGATAAATTAAGATATTCGGCCAATAAATAGGCCTTTGAGATACACAATTTTCTGTGTGTAGATCATATACGTACGTACATTGTGTGTGTGTGTGTGTGTGTGTGTGTGTGTGTGTGTGTGTGTGTGTGTGTGTGTGTGTGTGTGTGTGTGTGTGTGTGTGTGTGTGTGTGTGTGTGTGTGTGTGATGATATACATACATACATACATTGTGTGAAATCCACCTGTAACACCATCATAAGGATTAGCCGCAGCAGGTGAAGTTGCAGAGCAGACACAGAGAGGATTAGCATCCTTGCGGCCCCCCGGCTTTTAAGAGGCTTTCATTCCACACTACTCCCTCCCTCCCACCTCCTAATCCCATCGTCGTGGCAACCAGACCCGCAGTTGCACCCTCTCCTCTTGGCCCACTGGGTGGTGGCGGCCTGCACCTTGGCGTAGGGGTAGTAGTGATGGTGGTAGTGTTGGGGTCTGCTCTCGGTCTTCTTGGGAACACAGAGCTTGGAACCATGGTGCGGCATAAGGGTCGGACAGGCAGACGACATTCCGTAGGTAATGCTTTCCGCACCACCCGCTGGGCCCATTGAGCGATGAAAGTACACAGCCACACACGCACACAGTGGGGGGCTGGAGGAGAGCCCTCCGTCCTGAGATCAGATGTTGTTGGTTCGTGTTCGGTTGTCCGTTGAAGTGCTAGAAAGATGTTACGTTTCACTGTAAGTGTGGCGCTAGTAAAACTGTTTTGACAGCTTTGGGATAATGTAATTAAAAGAAAACAAAAGTCTCTCTGTTGCTTGGACAGCTGGACAAGTGACACAGTTCCCCATGAGGACATAAGTTATTCTTCTACAGAGTGGAGGTACATTTCCTAGCTAGTCCTTTCATGGTTACTTTCAAAGATATCCCATTTGAGGTCAAGCAATCTCAAAGAAAATGTCTTGCATGCCCGTTACAAACAATGCTGGCAGGTGGGTTAACGGCAAATAACCAAAGTGTTCGACGGAGGGAGAGAGGGAGAGAGGCAGTGCATCCCTGTTGGCAGCGGGCTCCAGCATAGCAGGGTGTCTGGTGAAATATGCTCTTGCCATACGGGGTTATGTGGATGAATTATGCAGCCTGTCTGGATCCATTATTCAGGATACTGGTCCACTCTGCTTTTTCGCCATGAGAATGGGGCACTGGGCCAGGAGGGCTTTGGGTTCGTCCCAAGACAAGAGGACCTTGGGATTTGGGATGGATTCCCTCCAGGATAGGTGATGGATGAAGTTGCTCACGTTATGTGTGTACGTCAGCAGAACCTTGTGCTTATAGTTAGGTTGTTACGCTGATATGTGTGTTTCTCTGGGTTTTGAGGGCAGAATTAAATGTAGTGCAAAGGTTACTTGTGCTCACACATGACAGAGTTCAGAGACCATTCAGTGTGGAAGAGCAAAAGGCGTATGTGTGCCTCCCCTTGAGCCATCCCTGAGAAAGTTGCCTAACCCAGTGGTTCTCAAACTATGGTAGGCGTACCACTGGTGGTACGCGATGCGCTATCAAGTGGTACGCAGAGGAATTAGAAAAAAAACAAAAACGTTAGATTAAAAACAATGCTATCAAAGTACGAGTACGAATGAAAATACATTTACCATGAGATCCTGTTCTCACTTGCTCTGCGTGTACCACTGGTTAGGCCAGAACCACTGGCCTAACCCACCCATCCTAATTGGTGAAAAACCTAACCTAAAAACTCAAAGCCACAAGTGTCTGCTAATGGACTATGTAGTAAATAGTAATACTAAATGGGATGATCATAGCTTCCCCCTGATCTTTTGGAAGCGCACTATGACTCCGGGCTGGGAGATCTCAAAGAACTCCTCTCTGCTGATCCCCCCCCCCCCCCCCCCCCCCCCCCCCCCCCCCCAACTAGGCAGATGGGAGTGGATGCGTGGATGTGAGGTCAGAGCGGAAAGTTGGATCTAACTTTAGCCCTCTCCAGTACTCCACACACACACACACACACACACCTGCTCACACAAACATCAGAGATGAGATGAGGAACGGAGACATTGATTGGGCCAGGAACGAAGCAAGTGCCAGGATAGGCTGCTGAGAAGACGGTATTGATCTGCACCTGAAGAGGAAAACATTAAAGATAGAATGACAGGAGTGATTTAAAAAGAAAGAGGGAGTGAAGCCGAGGCAGTAGAGGTGAGTTAAATGAAAAAGATGGCCAAAGGGGAAGGGTAAAGGGAGAAAGGGCAAACGGCCTAATACCATTTATAACTAGAAAATGCATTTCCTGCAGAAAATGTGATGTAGTGCAAAGTGAGGTTGAAAATATTTTTTAATAAAGCCACATAGAAAATAAATGTTAAATGGCTTAAATCAAGTGAAGGGATTTGAACAAAAGTTCAAAAGTCTAAATGGAGAAAACAATGTAAACACCATTTAAGAAAATGTAAATGGTTGTAAACAAATAAAGTGACAGCTGAATGAAAAGCGCATTGCCAAAAATGCAGAAATGTAAAATGAATTGAACTGAAGAATCTGAAAGGTCGTGTGTGTGCGTGTGTGTGTGTGTGTGTGTGTGTGTGTGTGTGTGTGTGTGTGTGTGTGTGTGTGTGTGTGTGTGTGTGTGTGTGTGTGTGTGTGTGTGTGTGTGTGTGTGTGTGTGTGTGTGTGTGTGTGTGTGTGTGTGTGTGTGTTAGTTACAGAATAGTGAGCCGGTGCGCGATTAAAAGTAGCCCTATCTGGCGGGGAAAACCGCCCAATCTGGCAACACTGCTGAACGTCCTCACGCTCCAGCGTCAACGTAAATCAATGAGACTAACTGAAAACGAAGCCGGGTATGAAACTAAAACTGTGATTCGGAATAAAGTTTAAATAATTTCGTTTGGATATTAATGAAGATACAAGTGTGTAGGTTTGTTAAATGATTTGAACGAAGGTAAACGGTTGAAAAATTATGGAATTACAGTTAGGTATTGGTCTCACTTTCCCGAAATAAACCTTGATCCAGTACCGCAGCTATTTGCACTCCCGTCCCATACAACATTATGATGTCTGAGTCCCATTAGCCGCGTGGAGCCGCGTGTATGATGGAGAGTTACCGTCATGGTTATGGTGCCGTGGGGGCCCCTTTAATAGGCCAGGGAGAGAGAAACGCAGACGGAGTGAGACGCAGAATAGAGAGAGATATAGCTGGCATTATCAGTTTGGCTCCCGTCGACTTTGGCCCCTCCTCCCCTGTAAAGATTTTATCTGGATCATATAGGTCCTAAGCAGGGATACTACTGATGGACGGAGATATGGCTTTATATTCTGGTTCAGGCTGTTTGGAGGGGAAGTGTGAGTGAAGTGAACCCCCAGGTCCTCTAATCCAGTGAATCCTAACCGCCTGCCCCGGACCCTTTTATATATATATTTATATATGTATATATATATATATATATATATATATATATTAGTGCTGTCGAGTGATTAAAATATTGAATCGCGATTAATCGCATTAATGTCATAGTTAATTTACGATTAATCGCGATTAATCACACATTTTTTTCTATTCTAAATATCCCTTGATTTCCGGCTGCTAGCCTTTTATTGAGATCAGAGTGTTGAGAAGGAGAGTAATAAAATATGTTTGGTAAGATGGATATAAGAAGAGGGACCCGCAGTGAATTCAACCCGGTCCACTTGACATCGGGTAGGTGCATGAGTGCAGTGGTAGGCCTACCGTAAAACTTCAATAGTAACTTCAAAACTTCAACATATATGAATATTCCTACCGTATGAAGTCTGTTAACGTTCTGCGGGATAACAATACTGCGTTTATAAAAGTTCTTTGTAGTGCCGTCCGGCAGCCTGAGCTGTGCGCCCGCAACCTCTCACTCACTCAACAGCTGCAACACTCAAAAACTGTCAACGTCGCAACCAAGTCGATTTTGTCTAGAGGGGAGTAACTGAGCGGCCCTTCCCGAAGTGCTACAGCCGAGGTGGTCCTTGAACTGCGATTGGTCAGAAAGACGTAACGGCTAAAGACAACATTGAACTCTCGTGCAGGCTCGAACAGAGTCACACAGAAACACACACACACTTTTAAGGAGTTTTTCACCCGCTCCGTATCCTTGCCTGCCCCAACAAGTTTGTGCGCGGTGCTTGTTGTTTTGTTATTGGTGTAGCTAGATCCGGTATGGTGTTGTAGTTTTTCTAATGTGACTAGTTGTTGCTAGACAGCAGGTGAAAAAACTACAATGTTTGCGAAACCAAAAGAGCGTTAATCGCGCAATAAAGAAATGAACGCCGTTAAAATTGGTTTGCGTTAACGCCGTTAATAACGCGTTAAACTGACAGCACTAATCTCTCTCTCTCTCTCTCTCTCTCTCTCTCTCTCTCTCTCTCTCTCTCTCTCTCTCTCTCTCTCTCTCTCTCTCTCTCTCTCTCTCTCTCTCTCTCTCTCTCTCTCTCTCTCTCTCTCTCTCTCTCTCTCTCTCTCTCTCTCTCTCTCAGGGGTGTAACGGTACACAAAAGTCACGGTTTGGACGGTACGATTCATAGCCAACGGGAATTTTTTTAACACAGAACAGAATGGCTGTAGATCAGCGGCAATGAAAACACCAATAAACTTGGTTATGGCATTTGCATTTCTGAATTCACAGACAGGGGTTGTAGAAATAGTGTCGTGAGCTGGGTTTGCACCTGCATGGTGCCTTTTCAAATGTTAAAGTGCTGTACGTAGACACGGAGAGCCCTCTTTGTAGCTGGAGAGCCTGTCGGAGACCCTCTCCGTAGCTTACGTGCGCATCCAATATTTTTTAACTATCCGTCGACGCCATGGACCTATTGGTCGACGCAACGGAGACAGCAAGGGCTGTGATTGGTCCTCTAACAAAATCATTTCTGGAATCACTTCTCCAGTTTGACTTTGCAACTTAATTACTTTGTACATTGTTTACTTTGCACCTTAAGGACCAATGAAACACCAAATAAGATTTGAAAAGCTTTGGAAGTTTATTAACAACACTTACATGGTTTGTAGTCAACATATAAGATTGATCTGGCGGCGAATTGCATTGCGTACATCCGACATCCCGACGGAGAGCGGCTGAGGGGTCTCCGTGAGTCGGATTACGGAGTCGGAGCAGTATACTTTAGCTAAACTGTCCGGGGGGAACTCCGACTTCAAGTTTTAAATTCCGCATCCCAAAGCAAGCCTTAACATTCGCCATATTAACGCTATGTACGCCACATTTAAACAGTCCACCGTGTAACCACACCGAAGTGCCTGTACCGTGATGGTTCGATGCAAATACGTGTATTGCTACACCCCTAATATATTTTATAACTTGGCCTATACGAGTCATGTTATTTCCTCCAACACATAGATTCCATACACTTATTTCTTAGTGGAGAAAAGAACACGAAATTGAACATTTTGTGAATTGTTCTCAAAGTTTAAAAAATTGTAGGCCTATATTAAATTCATACAATTAGGGCTTTTTTGGCCCTAGTTCATAATAGGCAACTAAACCACTGTAAATTAGGTCTTTGCACTACTTTTGTGTTTATTCAAGTCTTGGGGGACTTTTCTTGTGTTTCTCTTATACTAATTGTATTATTTTATATCATTGCATTGTTGAAGGGAGCGTGAAACTCAAGCATTTCATTGATGGTGCTTTAATTGTTGTGATAATGAAAAATAAACCATCTTGAAAAACAGCCACATGCTTAAAAATGATGCATCTTAAAAGAATGCATTCAAATTGACTACCGGTCCTCCAATTTCTTTTAGGAATATGCCGGTCTTTTGAGCAAGAAAGGTTACCCTGCTCTACTCCACCACTTAGCTAAATTAATTAGGAGGGTTCACAATCTACTTCTAAGTCAATATATATTTGTATACTTGGGGGGGGGGAGACGAGGGGGGGGGGACAAGGACGACGACGACCCGTGTTTAACAAAATAGAGCACTAAAACACTTGTCTGAAAGTTATTTACTTGTCCTAGGGCTTTTGTGATGATTTAAATGCTGTACAAAATCGGCCTTTGTCCGATACCTAGTTTTTATAATTCATTATTCAACTAGACATATTAGTTTCCTATTGTTTTAGTTTTCCATGAGACCATGAATTATGTAGGTATATATGCTACTGAATTACATTAGAACCACACCTTAGAAAGATAACAATGAATTAGCCTTTTACTTCGTGGAACAAATTGCATTACTTATTTATGCATTACTCTTCTCATAGCCATACGTTTCTGGATGGCTTGCGATGGGCCAAGTGATATATTTGCATATGGAAAAGTGGGCAAAATTTGTATGTGATGAGGTCTTGATAGCGTTATCTGGGCTCTGTATGCAAGCAGTCTGAGGGCACTGTCTTGAGACGGGGCTGCTGGCCCTTTAAATGCGCTCCCACTCTTTTCCCTCCGCTGCGTAGAAGGATCTCCATAGGGGGGTTTCTCTTGAGCAGAGCGGGCCGCCGTTGTCTAGACTACGATCATTGAATGAAAGCATCAATCTTAGGGTGATTAGGATTGATTCGCGCCGAATAAAAAAGCGTATCGGAACAGCGAAATACCAGATGACACGGTGGAGTCTTGTGGGTCACTATCCTGCACAAAGCGTCGGGAGTAGCTAACCGGGGCGGCAGAGAAGTGGCGGACGGCGTGCTCCATCTGTCCTCACCCAGCCTCGCCGTACCAGCTGGGTAAACTGTCACCACATCTCCAGTTGCAGCCGTCCCTCTTTCAGTAGGCCCACAACTCGCTGCTTAACGCGGGCGTGTGTGACAGTGCGCGTCAGCCGTCGCCGGCATCACCACGCGCAGCGCGCTGGTTCCTGAAGCGGTGCGGGCGGATAACGCTGCCGTCAGACGGTACAAGGGGACGGGGACACCGACACACACACACACACACACACACACACACACACACACACACACACACACACACACACACACACACACACACACACACACACACACACACACACACACACACACACACACACACACACACACCAGTGTCTTAGACCTCGGCTTAATTCTTCTTGACTTTTGGAATATGCACATGCGGTACATTTTTGTCGCGATGTAGCATTTTTAGCAAAGTGAATATTGATATAAGTAAATTAGAGCTGGGTTACTCCGACACGAGTGTGTTGTTCGCCATTGTGCCCCCCTCAGCACATTCATTCTATACAGGGTCCCGTGGGCGTTGGGCGAGGAGGATGTGTGTGCATTGACGGCACCATGCTTGTCCGCTGAAAGACCGGGCTCTGTGTAGAAAGGGTCGGGCCAAACGCGTCATGAATCCACCGCCAGCTTACATCAGCATACAGTAGCCTCTAGTAATGGTTGCTTTCACTTTTGAACGGTAAACCACGCCTCTTGTCGGTAAACCACGCCTCTCGTCCGTGTCTCTGCTCTGTCTCCCACTCACACTTACCAGCATCGCCTCTCTCTCATCAATCCAACGGTGCAGGACCCGCTTGCTCTTCCGCCGGGTACCGCAAGGCAGACGATGAGATGTCCGGTACTACTTCCCAGGCGGAGACCCTAGATGCCACGGCGCGGAGCATCCACCTCCACCAGCCCCAGCTCACCAAATTCTGCGATAACCACGTCAGGTAGGTGGTGGGGGTAGACTAATTGAACGCAGTGTAGCTTTCATGAAAGTAAATTTTGATGCGATACGTTTTCCCTCCATGTGTCTAATGGGTAACTTTTTGCATGAAGCATGGATGCACTTTGACATGTGAAGATTAATCGACAGTTCTGAATGTCGCTCTTTATTCTTACGTGTATTTCATGAGAATACCTAAGGGATTTCCTAACAAAATATGAAGCGAAAGGGACAAATATATTTGGGTGTAGTGGTAGAGAATGTGGTTATACAACTTGGGTTCTGTTGATAATGCCTTTTAATAACTCACTGATTAGGTTTCCTTGTTTGCCCCTTGTGTCAGCAAGGGTTTAAAGTTTGTCTTCAGGTTAAAGTGTGGCTGCGGACAGAAGACTCTGAACAAGTTAAATAGTTTAGTTAGATATGAATACAGGGCATTATAAGTCATAATTTGGGCTTGACAATAATTAAAGCAGCCATTATGGGTGACGTAGCTACCGTTAACTATGGCTGTGCAGACCACCGCGTTGGGTCTGCCTCGCTGGTTGACCCCCTGTTTATGAGCTCCACCGCTCAAACACTTATCTCAATCTGCAACATATTGATATCAATGTTGAATGGCCAACTGTGGGTTACTTTCTTTTCCTCAGTGACGAAGCATTCCCCCTTGTTTAATATTCTAAAATTTAATATCGGAGAATTGGCTCATTGTTTTGCAATGGCCAAGAAACAAGGGAAGGGAGGTTGAATCCTAATCCAATCGTATCCACACTACTGACTTTGACGTCCCTCTGTTAAACAAGAACCGTAGTGTTTCTGCTGCCCTCCACGTGGGGACATACCATGTTCATCTGGCTATCTCTTCCTGACTCGCCCAGAGATTAGGAGAGACCAACTGACTGACTGAGGAATCTTTGAATCAATCCCCATGCATATGTTGATAAGGAAACTCGTGCTGGCTAGTGGCAGTCGAGGACACAAACACAGCTTTGCTACAGAATTAAGAAATCGTCGATGCTAAATTGATCTGCCACCCCACTTTTATATTGTCTGGCGCCACAGCGAACCTGTCTCCATTTTCTGTGGGCGGAAGGTTTTGCTTTTAACAAGAAAACAACGTCCGCTGATGGGCCATTAGCCCAGGGAGGAGGTTTAGCTCTGAAAGGGACCTATTTTTAATGCTCTCATTTGATTAAGGTGTGTGTGTGTGTGTGTGTGTGTGTGTGTGTGTGTGTGTGTGTGTGTGTGTGTGTTGTCCGTGTGTGTGTGTGTGTGTGTGTGTGTGTCCCAATGGTTCAATACCCTTAATGATTGGTCCAATATTAAAGGCTCCAAGCTTTTTCTTCCTTCAACTTCATGTGGAAGGTTTTTATGTCCCGCTAACATTTGTTCCACCCTTTGTCTATGCTTACAGCTTCATTGTATGTATGTGTGAATAAATGTGTGTGTGTGTGTGTGCAGTAAAAGCAACAGTGTATTCATGACTTACTAAAAAACACAAATAAAATAAATGGAGATGGAATAATTAACGTTGTCGTTCTAATGGATGTCGTTCTAAAGTCTGAAGTTCCGCACATTGTAAACCTCATTCTGAAACCTGATTTCCCCCAGCCAGCTTGTAGAAGCAACATGGTGAATAAGGCCCATTAGGGTTAAATTATGTATGTTGCTTACAGCTGTGGTCACAAGCAGCTTCACACCGAACACAATAAATAAAGCAGCCAGCTGTGTGTGCTCTAGTCAATGTCATTGTGTGAGTGTAGAATGTTACCAGCATTACGCGTGTGTGTGTTGGAGCGTCTCCTCTGGTATCAAGTCCCTGTGATTGGATGGACGCAGTCTTATCTGTGGGATCATGTGTGTAGTATCAGTCTATCGGGTGTTTCCGGACTGCGTGCGTGGGTAGATGTCAGGCCAGGTCTGTTTCTGCTGTGGTATTCGATGTCACACCAAAAAGTTGTGTTCCTGTGTGTTGATGCAGCCTTTAGGGTTCTAACTCTGCAGCAACCGACCCTGAACTTGATCTCGGTGAACGTTGAGGCCGCCACTGACACATAGATGGCCCTCCTGTTTTTAATTTGGCCTCTAAAAGCTCTTACCGTAGCTGTTGGGCAACATCAAGGCTAATCAATACATTTGTTTGATCAATAACTGCTGATTGATTGACAGGCTGAGTCTCCCAAGGCCTTTTCCCGCATTTTTCCTGGGATGTTTCTCTCTATTTTTAGACTGCAGGGTTGTTGTTCTTCGAGAAGAGGTTTTCAGCTGTCTGTTTCCCATAATGGCTAATGGCCTCTCGCCATACAGAGCCAGCCACTCCTAATGGAGTTTCTCCAGGGCAGCATTTGTTGTGACCAACATGAAGGATGTTGTTTTAATTAGGCTTGTCTCTTGTTTTTCACTGTTGCCCTGTGGTCAGCATATGTTTAAGGCTGTATCTTTTAAATAGTTATCTTGTTTGAGTTTTAACATCGGCTTAATGGAGTAGTGAACAACAAATATTTGTTGTTTTAAATGTGGTAACATGGCCTGTGTGATCTTCAACATGGCAGCCTATGCCATGTGCACTCTTTAAGTATCTTTAAGTTTGCTCTTCGCTGTCACGACTGAGGGACACTGATGGAGAGGCATGTTTTAATTTTATGGCTCATCTCGGGAGTGGTTGTTGATGGCTGGGTTTGCTTAAAATTGTCATTAACGCCGCTGTGATGTGGATTAGGGCTGCCTGATATATTGTTTTCGTATTGAAATCATGATACGCACATGTGATATTCGTATCGCTGGACGTGCGTTAAAAACGGGTACTTTGTCGGGAATACCTTGCATGTGCCACCATAAAGGCTTTGTATAAATAGTGTATAGAGCTATATAATCAAATACTACGTTGTTGTTTTTTGTAATATGGCAATATGTATTGCAGAAGGACCAAATATCGAAATTGGACACTAACAGTATAACACCACAGTGTGTGGTGCATTTCTTATGCAACATCGCTCATTATAACACTCATACACAACACACAAAAAAGTCAAAGTCGCCTTGTAGGCATTATAGGGTTACCCCGCTCCCTTACTTTAAATCAGGAAAGGGGCGTCACAATTATTTAAAATCTCAGTCTTCAAACTCGAGCTGAAACAGGGTTTGCTTACACTTGAACGGAGTTGGCCTACTACGTGAATAGTTAGGGTAGGTAAAGTAGGGCCTGGATAGTTAGGGTAGGTAAAGTAGGGCTCTGAATAGTTAGGGTAGGTAAAGTTGGGCCTTGATAGTTAGGGTAAGTAAAGTAGGGCCCTGAATAGTTAGGGTAGGTAAAGTAGGGCCCTGAATAGTTAGGGTAGGTAAAGTAGGACTCTGAATAGTAAGGGTAGGTAAAGTAGGGCTCTTAATAGTTAGGGTAGGTAGAGTAGGGCCCTGAATAGTTAGACAGAGAGAATGGTACCCTTCTCAAGATGCTCAGCCCCGCTGCTTAATGTCATGCATCTGAATCCACTATAAGTCACTTTGGAGAAAAGCACTTGTCCCGTGAATAAGCGGTCGATTGTAATGTGATCGTAACGTCTCCTCTGCCTCTCTGCTTTTAGCACAACCAAATATGGCGTCCTCACCTTCCTGCCGCGCTTCCTCTACGAGCAGATCCGCCGTGCCGCCAACGCCTTCTTCCTGTTCATCGCACTCATGCAGGTAGGTCCAGGCCCGCCCAGGACCCCCGCCCGACCTCAGACCCCCTTGGCCCTTTTTATTCTGCAGCCCTAGATGATCAGAGCTAAGGGAGGGCTATGGGGGACGCCTTCTTGTCCGACTGAGGCCTTTATTTATCAATACAGAAAGCAAGCCGCTCCTTCCTCCTTCCCTGCCACTGGGTGCGGGAAAGATGGGAGATCTTCACTCTCACCTCACATGATGGAGCTGTCCAGAGCTAGGAGCCTTACGTTCACCCTGCTGCGCACTACTGACACTAAGCTTGTCCTGAAGGGTAGTATTTCCCCAAATTACTGTAAAGAGAACTCTTGTGGCTGGGTGGGTTTGGCTTCCTCACGCATGGGGCCCAAGGCTTCCTGCAGGGTTTCTTAAAGTAACGATTGAACAGCAGCCAACTACCTACTTTCTAATCCCCTTCAGAGAAATATGTCTGGAGATTGTATAGGTGCCAATTATTTGCAGTGTGTGAATTGGGTGGAGGGGGGGGGGGGGGGGGGGGGGGCGACACATTGCAGCTGCTGATTGGCCGGCCAGGCACTGGCTGTCAGCTTCCGGTTGAATTACTTTGTGGTTGTTGGCTACCTGGGGTGCGTTCCAAGTCCTTGTTGCAACATTCGCCTTCCTGTTGCTTGTTCGTTAATACTCTTGAGTAAGCTGTTGCAGTTAATGGTCGGCAGGAGTGAAGGAGCAGTGTGGAGAGGATACAGAGACTTCAGCATCACTAAGGGCAACGATAACTTGATCTTATGGGCCAATCACAACCCTATTCCACCTGCTGTTTAGGCGCACGTATCATGACAGTAAAACAGTCTCCAAAGCACTTCCTCTGTTTGGAACTCTGTATACTTGTTCGGAACGTAGGGACTTGAGGCGGTTTTTGTGGCTTTCGGAGAGCATCTAATCTCTATAGACCAAGACAGGCTCCTGTTACAGTGCGTTTGTAGAGCTGTTTCTGTTTCCTTTCCTCAAAGCAAATCCCTGACGTGTCGCCGACGGGTCGGTACACCACGCTGGTGCCCCTCATCTTCATCCTCACCGTGGCCGGGATTAAAGAGATCATAGAGGATTCTTATGATTTTCGGTAGTACCACAGCGCTCCCTACCTCTGGAGGACCAAGCCGTGTGTTGCATGGTAGCTGGGGGGAGGTAGAGGGTGGCCTGCAGGGTGATCCAATGGCTTGAGAGGCCAAGGGATTATCCAAGTATCAATGACTTATTAACCCTCCCATGACTTCACCTCACCCCCCGAGGAGAAGCAGTTATAACGCATCATCGCCCTCCCCCTGTCGATATCACAGGTCATGGTTGTTATACGACAGAACGAGAGGAATCAAACACAGGCGCCGTTAGTTTAACCTCATGGAGCCATGTTGAAACCTATCCCTGTTTGACATTATTGAGGAACAATAATAAGAGCCATCTCTCATCCCTCAATAGAAAAGGCACAAGGCAGACAACACGGTCAACAACAAGAAGACAACAGGTAATGTGTGTGTGTGTGCGTGCGTGCTTGTGTGTGTGTGTGTGACGGTTTTCCATGAGCTCCCGGCATCATTTGGCGTGTCTTTTGTCTGTCCTTCATCGCTGACTAAATGGCCCGATGTTTGTCACTCAACACGGCGATCAGCAGAACAATAGTCTGGTCTCCATGAATACTGCATGAGGAGCTTCCATAGGCTGACGGCCCTGTTGTCCTCCTCTCTTAGTTCTGCGAAACGGAGCCTGGCAGACTGTCATCTGGAAGCAGGTAACCACCGCTACGACGCCACCCCCACGCTGACTCCTGTCCTCTCTGTCTGACTCCATCGGCTTTTCCTGTCTCAACCTTTACATGTTGGCCTCTCTCTTCTCGGTCCCTCCTCTTCCAGCTCCTGTCGCTTTATATCTCTCTGTCCACATGTGAACCCGGTTCATCTCCAGCATCTTGCCCCTCCCGTGTGTACATGTTCTGATGATTGGAAGCTATGCTGTGCTTTACTGACGCTTTATCTCTGTCTCTGTCCCTCTGACTCTGCCTCTCTCCCTCCCTGTCCCTCTCTCATCTGTCCATATCACTCCTTCCCTCCACTCACCCCCTCTCCCTCGAAAACATCCCCTTTCTCCTACTCTCCCATCTGCCACCTTGCCTTCACGCTGTTGCAATGCTGAACCCTGGCCACAAGGTGGCAGTAGGAGACATAGTGAAGGTGACCAATGGGCAGCACCTTCCAGCTGACATGGTCATCGTGTCCTCGAGGTCAGCATTGTGTGTGTGTGTGTGTGTGTGTGTGTGCTTGCCTGAGTGAGTACGTGTGTGGTGTTATTTATTTTTTTATTTTGTTGAGTCTTTATTGTCATAAATGTTTCCTTGTGTTTTGTCTATCATAGCTGTTTTCAAGCATTATTAAAGTGTCCAGGTATATAAGTACATGTGTTTCTTTGTAAGCATTCCTTGATGTTTTAAAGATGTCTCTAATTGTGTTAATGTATGGTGTTCTCCCCTCAGTGAGCCTCAGGCCATGTGCTACACGGAGACCTCCAACCTGGACGGCGAGACCAACCTGAAGATCCGACAGGTGTGTGTGTGTGTGTGTGTGTGTGTGTGTGGGTGTGGGTGTGTGTGTGCTCGCTCAGAGGCCATCCTCCGGCTGGGCTCCAGGGTCATAGTCTTCTGCCGTGGCATGCATACACTCAACATGTGTATTTAGGAGGAGTTTAAAATGTGGCTCGTTGTTTGAAGGTGTGTGTGTGTTCCATGTGTGTGTTCCAGGGTCTCCCGCTCACCGCTGGGCTCCAGTCCCTAGAAGAGCTGATGTCTCTGTCCGGTCGTCTGGAGTGTGAGGGGCCCAACAGACACCTGTACGACTTCACTGGCACACTGCGGCTGGAGAACCTCAAGTAAGAACCGCACAGCGCCGTCCACTAGATGAACCGCTCCTCAACCGGTTCTGGCCAGCTTGGTGCATCAGGCCCACCCCCCACGGTCCCTCAAAGTGGGAGCATTATTATGGGGGATGGGCCTTTAAAAGACCCACCTATACTCCATGCGTCCCGTCCTGTTTGGTTCCAGCTGGGAATAAAATCCCCCTTTTGTGAACCAATTCATCAATTCATCTCGTCTTAATGCTCAGAGTGGTTCCATTTGAGCAGGAGAACCGGATTAGAGGCTGTTCCATGTTGCTGGACAGGGGGAAGAGAGACCCCTTTGAAGTCATGGTGACCTCATTGCATTATTGGAGGCCAGCAGCCGATGTTATTAAACGTTTTTACACTGCCAAATTTTCCCGTCTTATGCCCGCCTTTTTACCGGCATGGTCCGTGCGTTTACACTGACCGAGATAATATACCGGCTTTATTTCGCACCACAATTTACCCTCTCGGACCCTACACATATTGGGGATTTCATTTGAATGTGAACGCGGTTAGACGACTTGGCGGTTCCAGGGGCGGGACTTTGGTAGAGGTGTGGACGTTGAAATCCACTAGCTGCTTACCATCATGGGAGAGAAGGTGATGCAGTCGCATTTAATGAAGACGTCTAAAGATGGTGTGATCTACGAGAAAGCAGCAGAGGAACTTTCCTTACGAGGCTTTCGTAGGGATAAAAAGCATGTGGTCAGCAAAAAAAAAGCACTTGCACTTGTAAATTATAGCCTACACTGAGATGTCATTTACTCATTCATATGCAAATTATTCTAAAGAGGTCTACTCTACGTGCGTAGCCCCACCTAGTCCAATGAACCAAGAAAGCCGGCTCCGTGATGAAGGCGGATTATACCCCTCGGTTTTACACAGGCAAGACAGGGAAATTGCATGGTGTTCCAAACCGCGACCGTACCGGCTTGTCAATGTAAAATGCCTCTTGTATGTTGTAAGTGGTGAATGACATGCGAGTGGTTGCGTCCCTCAGCCCGGCTCCGCTGGGGCCCGACCAGGTGCTGCTGCGGGGCGCCCAGCTCAGGAACACCCAGTGGGTGGTGGGCATCATCGTCTACACGGGACACGACTCCAAACTCATGCAGGTCAGTTCAGACAGGCCGCTCTGAGGTTTTGCATTCATTACGGTTAAAGTCCCATGGCTTGAAAATCTCACTTTCTGAGGTGTTCTAACATTAATACGAGTTCCCCTAGCCTGCCTATCATCCCCAGTGGCTAAAACCTGCAGTCAGTGTAAAACGAGCATTAGGTATCCTGCTCGCCTTAAGGGGCCAAGTTACCCCCCCTTTCTCTGCCTTGCTCGCCCAGAGAATTTGGCCCGGTAATGAGACAATGAGGACTCCCGCCGGAGCACCCGGAGTGTTCTAGAATATTTACAGATACGGCCAAGGGCTGTGTGCGCCTCGCCATTGCGATACATCCACTGAAAACGCAGCGCATGGTACCTTGGCCTCAAGCTGCTCAGGGCCACACCCCCACCCTCCTCCTTGACCCGCCTCGCTCCTCCTCATTTGCATTAAAGCTACAGACACCGAAACGGCGCGTTTGGGGAAAGCTCAATGTGCGTCTGGCTCGTAGTGGCCGTAATTCCGCACCACGGCTGAATTCGGGAACATCTTCAAATTTGGTGTTAAGGGCCCACTAATATCTATAGTAAAGCATCAATAAAGTAGCATACCATGGGACCTTTAAGGGAAAGTTCTGTCTGTGTAATTAAATGGTAATAGAATCGACCCAAATAAGTCGTTGTATTTGACAAATAAAGAAAATGAAAGCTAAATTAAAATAGTGTCTTGGTCTGTCTCATCTTCTGCTTTACATTCCTATTTCCCTCTCTTTCATTGACCTTTCTCTTTCCTGCGGTGTCTCTGTCTCTGTCTCTCTGTCGCTCTATCTCTCTCTTTCTCTTGCTCCCCTCCATGTCTCTGGTTCCAGAACTCAACCAAGGCCCCCCTGAAGCGCTCCAACGTGGAGCGGGTGACCAACGTTCAGATCCTGGTTCTGTTCTGCATCCTGTTGGTCATGGCTCTGGTCAGCTCGGTGGGCGCGGCCATCTGGAACCGCACGCACACCGAGGAGAACTGCTGGTACCTGTCCCGCGCAGGTGAGGACACACAGACAGACGTTACGCTCACCCTGCTGTACACTACTGACGCTAAGCTTGTCCTGTAGGGTAGTACTTCCCCAAGTTACTGTAAAGATAACTCTTGTGGCTGGGTGGGGTATTACTTTATCATCATTTAGCAGACCACTTTATTAACCTCGGCTGAGAACAGGCCGTGCGCGTGTGTGTGTGTGTGTGTGTGTGTGTGTGTGTGTGTGTGTGTGTGTGTGTGTGTGTGTGTGTGTGTGTGTGTGTGTGTGTGTGTGTGTGTGTGTGTGTGTGTGTGTGTGTGTGTGTGTGTGTGTGTGAAATAAGGGTGTAACCCCTGCTTGATTACACAGGTTCACTCATACGAGCTCACAAAGGACGACACGTGTTGTTCTGCTCATTCATCGTGTGTGTGTGTGTGTGTGTGTGTGTGTGTGTGTGTGTGTGTGTGTGTGTGTGTGTGTGTGTGTGTGTGTGTGTGTGTGTGTGTGTGTGTGTGTGTGTGTGTGTGTGTGTGTGTGTGTGTGTGTGTGTTCAGGGGACATCTCCACCAACTTTGCCTACAACCTGCTGACCTTCATCATCCTCTACAACAACCTGATCCCCATCAGCCTGCTGGTCACTCTAGAGGTGGTCAAGTTCACACAGGCCCTCTTCATCAACTGGGTACGCTGCTGCTATGTGTGTGTGTGTGTGTGTATGTACATCTGCGAGCACGCGTGTGTGTGTTTGTGTAGTTTATGGTTCTTTAAAACACAACGACAATATAAGAATGGGTTAGGGTTACATTCAGATGACTTTGTGCCTAGGATGAGGAGATGTACTACAGCGAGACGGACACGCCCGCCATGGCCCGAACCTCCAATCTGAACGAAGAACTCGGTCAGGTGAGAGATGGCTCCTCCCACTTTTGGCTTTCAGAAGAAACTAAAAGGTTTAGGCTCCTCCCTCCTCAGGTCTCGGTACCACATTAAGAGTTTGTTGTTTGCGTGAATACATGTTTAACAAACCACGGACCGTGGTCAAAGACCCGCGTGTTCAAAGACCCCCATGGGGGCGGCAGTAGCTCAGGAGGTAGAGCGGGTTGGCTGGTAACCTGAAGGTCGCTAGTCCTTCAGGCTGGGTTAAGTCTTCGGATGAATGGAAGTAAGCTTTGGATAAAAGCATCAGCAAAATCCCCAGAACACAGAGACCCCAGAACACGCAGGGTTTTTCCATGCCTACTCTCCTTTACTAATGAGCTTCGGTCCAGTATCGGCTTTCAATGAAAACAAGTCACTTCATTTGGTGTCGTTTTTTGTGTCTCGTCACCCTCTGCTTGTCTTGGTCCATCTCCCATTTCTCTCCTTATCTCCCCTCGTCTCTCGCAGGTGAAGTATCTCTTTTCAGACAAGACGGGAACTCTGACCTGCAACGTCATGAACTTCAAGAAGTGCACCATTGCCGGGATTACATATGGGTCAGTCTCCCCTCCCCTTTGTGGAGTGATTAAAGGTTTTTCTTCCAAAAGTCGCCTGAAGTGGGCGCCACTGTCCCTTAAACCTCTGTCAGAAAAACGAGAAGCCTAAAGCCTTGTTTATACTCTCCTTGTGTGACCTGGGAAGCGTCCACACCACGGAACGCAGACAGGGTGACCATAAAGGTCCTGACGTGCAAGACAACTATAAATTCGGCTTTATTCTGCTCTTTTTTTCTATTCAGTTCCTTTAAAGTAAATTCACCTCCTGCTTTATAATAATATATATAATCCATTAATGTAATAGCTATCAAATTGCCTATTATTTTGACCGATCCTATACTAGACCTGTTGCATGATTTAACGATCCATCGAGTAGATGTGTCCTCTGCTTTGCTTGGATGTGAACAGAGCTAATCAACTTATCTCCTGATTGATTTATTCTGCCCTAAACCCTCCACGCCTCAGACACTTCCCTGATCTAGAATGTGATCGTTCAATGGAGGACTTCAGGTCAGTGTGCCCTGCTCTCCTCCTCTATTCCCACCTGTTCACTGCTACACATATCAACTGTTCTGCTCTGAGTTTGGAGCTCTGCTAATAGTTGTGCTCGTTCAACTTTCCCGATGTCCCAGTAGTGCTTTGTTTCTATCAGTCTTTTCTGGACGCCTGAAAAGTCCTCGTGGTAACTGGTAGGTATTATGCTGTTGTATTTTATGATCTTCTCTCTTCTCTCAGCCAACTTCCAGCCAGTAGCAATAACTCCACGGAGTTTGACGACCCCGCCCTGATCCAAAACATTGAGAACCATGTAGGTCCTTGGGATTGGCCCTTTTTAGTTTTTTTTTTATTCAATTTCAGTTTTACAAATCAGTCAACTGATTGGCATGCATCAATTTTGATTGGTGTGTGTGCGTGTGTGTGCTTCCAGCCCACCTCCTCTCAGATCTGTGAGTTCCTGACCATGATGTCAGTGTGCCACACGGTGGTCCCAGAGCGGGACCAGGAGACCCTCATCTACCAGGCCTCCTCTCCCGACGAGGGGGCGCTGGTCAAGGGGGCCAAGGGCCTGGGCTTCGTGTTCACGGGCCGCACCCCCGACTCCGTCATCATCGACGCGGTGCGTTATGTTTGTGATGGGCTTTGGTCTCGGGGACTGACTTTCACGTCCACACTTTGGTCTTTTCACCTGCCAGTAGGGAAATGTTCTGGCTATACCATTGTTTAATAAATGGTCAAATCCATCCCATATTGGCTGCTGGCAGGAGTTTGTTTTGGTCAATAAGTTCTGTGTATTTATATTGGATCTGTTTCTATGTCTTAGTATGTGACCCTGTTTGTGACCGTATGCGTGTTCTCATGTAGTTCAGGTCTTTCTATAGGTCTAATATTTCTGCATGATCAATGTACATCCATGTTTCTTTTTGTTCACCACTGTTGGTGGCGTGTGAGGGCGTAGTGCTCGTGTTCAGCTTCACTGAGAGGTCTTCTTCTGTTCTCCACAGAGAGGGAAGGCGCAGACCTACGAGCTCCTCAACGTGTTGGAGTTTTCCAGGTAACCTGACCTACATTTCAAATATGTGCCAGACATGCAGAGGAATCAAAATTGTATTTATCTCCGACCCACGTTGCAATAACCTCGTTTTGTTTTTAAACGAAATTAAAAGCATTTTAATGAGCAAGCATTTTTACATGATCTTTATAATAGTGATTTGTACCGCATCTGGGAGTGTTTTAAAACTACTTTCATTCAGTTAATTGACAAACATGCCCCCCTGAGAAGATACAGAGTCTGTGGAAAAGACAACCCATGGTTTAATGAAAACATAGCGAATCTTATTAGACAGGTAGACAGTGCTTGGACCAAGGCTAAACGATGCAATGATCCCGGGTCCTGGAATAACTACAGAGCATTGCGAAATAAGTGTACAAAGTTAGTTAAAGCTGCTAAAAGTGACCATTATTTAAATATATTAAATGAAAATCTAAATGACCCTCGTAAAGTTTGGAAGTTGGTGAAATCCAAAGAGGGGACTGTAGAAACACCAGCTCTCCCTGATGTGTTAAAAATCCCACAACAATCCCATCTTCCAGTATCTGAAAGACCTGTAATGCTTCAAAGTATAATATCTTCAAGTTGCTTTAATTGTACTACTATTACACCTTCCATCCCTCAATTCTTAACAATTATCGCCACATTTCTAGGTTGCCAGTAACAGCTAAAATATTTGAATCTCTAGTAAATGAGCAGCTTAAACATTATTTGTCAAAAAATAGTATCTTAAAGGAGACATATTATGGTGTTTTCCCAACAAGTAAATATAGTATATGAGTTCCAGAAAACATGTTTTTGAAGCTGTTTGCTTGAATTAGCTTTTAGGAAAAAAAGATCAGGCCTGCTGCTATTCCCCTCTGTTTCAGTCCTTTCAGAATGGGCTGATTCTGGTGTCTGTAGCTTTAATGCAAATGAGCTGCTGCCCATTGACCAATGAGCTGTAAGAGTGAACCACAGCATGGAGGAGAAGTGATTGTTGCCGTTTGCGGACTCCTGGAGCTCTATATCTATATAATATAAAATAATAATCATAATCATAATAATCATATTATATAATATAAAGGTATTTATATTATATCACATCTAATATCACGGCCAAAAGCTATCTGCGGCTCGTATGATATTATGAATTAAAAAGACTGTGTCTGGAGTCTCTGGTACTTCCACAAGACTCATAGTGGGGGTTATCACGGCCATGGTTGAGGAAGATTGGGGGAAAGGAACTTTGGCCTTGACTCTGAAGTCAATATTGCGACATGCCGGAGCTGCCGGACTCCCTGCCGGATTGCTGCCAAAGCTTCGGCGGCAATCCGGTATCTACAGACTGCCTTCAGTTTATTACTAACTTCCTTAGTTAACTTTAGACTAGTTTTAATACTAAAAAGACAAAATGCATGAATTTTACGCTTTCCCACTAATCTCTTACTAAAATTGAAAACTCAACAGATGATGGCATCCTGTAAGAAAGGGTAGAAACTTACAAATAATTAGGGATCTGGCTTGATGAGAACTTGAACTAGGAAACAAGCATCGATAATCTACTTAAAAAGCTTAGACCAAAGTAAAGTTGAACTGAAACTTTTGTGCCAGGTTAATGGTGGTCCAAAGTATCTTTCTACCTATTTTAGACTGGTGATGTATTATATGCATACTCCCGTTTCTTTCCTCTTTTTTTAAGTTGGATGTAGTGTATCATGCAGCGTTACAGTTTGTGACAGAGGCAAAAGCAAGAACACACCACTGCAAATTGTATGAAATGGTCAAATGGACATCACTGTCACTCTGGAGGAAAAGCCATGTTCTCATTTTTATTGCTAAAGCATTGGTTGTTAAACTTCCACCCTACATTTGTAGTCTGTTAACACGCCACACCAGTGCTTATAGCACTAGGTCAGTAAACATCCCTGCTATGCGTTCAGAATTAGGTAAGACTTCCTTCTGCTCATTTGCGCCATACGCCTGGGATGACTTTCAGAAAATAATAGATCTGAATTCATTGCCCTCAGATGTTTTTAAAAATCTCCAAAAAACAACTTTAATAGAACAGTGTCACTGTTCCTAGCTTTAATCTGTCTCATTAACACTATTAAATGTATTTTTGTCTGTGGTCTCTGTCATCTCTGTACTGTAACTTTACTTGTCGGCTATTTTGGCCAGGACTCCCTGGAAGACGAGATATTATATCTCAATGGGACATTTCTGGATAAATAATGGTCCAAATAAATAATTTAAGTAATATTGACAATAAATAAATTCGAAGAAGGCAAAACAAAATGGTATTTATAAAAATAAAAATAAATCAATTGAAATGTGCAATATGAGGAACATTATTTACAATATGTGCAAGACGCAGTAACCTGAAGAAAGGAAAAGTGTACTTTTGTAGGGCATTTCAATGTATAAATAGGTGTGCATACCCACACCTGTCCATCGCTCAGCAGCCATGCACGACGTCTGCCGTGTCTGAGACCTTCTGCTCGTCTGTTTGTCCCCACAGTAACCGCAAGCGCATGTCAGTGGTGGTGAGGACCCCCAGCGGGAAGCTCCGCCTCTACTGCAAAGGAGCCGTACGTGTGCCCGACTAGAACACCCGCCTCATACCCTCAGGGTACCTCTGTTCTCGTTGATCATTGTTGTTTCTCCAGGATAACGTGATCTTCGAGCGGCTGACCGAAGCATCACAGTACAAGGAGCTGACTGTGGCCCACCTGGAACAGTTTGCTACTGAAGGTAGGAGGGAGCAAGAGACTAGGAAGGAGGGAAGCTAGAATAGTACCTCAGAAATACAAGCTCCTGCCTCCCCCGCAACATTTCTTCAATACTTGTTGCATACATTTTTAATGGCATGGGATATTTTATAGTACATGATGCCTTGTTTATTTGTGTGAAATTTATTGGTATTAAAAGTCCTGTTATTAAAATGCTAAAATTATTACGATCATGCCTGATACGTGGAACCAAAAGGTTGGTCGCATTTTCCTTTTCTGCTCTGTATAGAAAACCTGTTGTTTCCCAGGCAGGTCCCCCTGTGAGGACCAGCTACCCTGAAGGCCTTTTCTGGGGTCTAGAGGACTCTGAGCTGGGCTTACTGCTGCCTAACCCTGTTCTCCATGCAGACAGCTAGTCTCTTCTCAATGAAACACCCTAGTCCTGTACAGCGTTGCCAGATTGGGCCGGATTTCCTGCCCAATCTGGCCCAATCTGGCAACACTGTATGTTCCCCTTGGAGACCTAAAAAATAGATCAGGTTTTCTAAGAGTGTTTTCTGAGTCATCCTCCTCCTCCTCTCCAGGCCTAAGGACCCTGTGTTTTGCCTATGTGGACCTGGAGGTATCTGCGTACCAGGAATGGCTGAAGGAGTACACACGCATCAGCACCGTGATCAAGGACCGCGCCCAGAAGCTGGAGGAGTGCTACGAGCTGCTGGAGAAGGTATGAGCGGCCAGGGGGACCCAGACTGGGGCTCTGGGTTTATTGGAACCTAGTGGTCCCCAGACTGGGGCTCTGGGTTTAGTGGAACCCAGACTGGGGCTCTGGGTTTATTGGAACCTAGTGGACCCCAGACTGGGGCTCTGGGTTTAGTGGAACCCAGACTGGGGCTCTGGGTTTAGTGGAACCCAGACTGGGGCTCTGGGTTTAGTGGAACCCGGACACAGGGCTCTGGGTTTAGTGGACCCTAGTGGACCCCAGACTGGAGCTGTTGGTTTGAAGCCCTCTGTCTACAGTCTGTCCCCTGGCGAGATGCCTGTCCCCTACCCCTCATAACGACATGCACCAACATGGAAGACATTCAATGTAGGTCGCTCTGGGAGAAATCTGTAAGAAATCTGCAAAACTGACCTAATGGAATGAGGACTTTTCCTCTGCGGTCATAGTCTGTGAAGTTCCCTTTTCCTTCTCATCTGCCTCAGCGTGTTAAGCCCTACTCCCTCTAGAGTGCTTAGAAGTGGAGTGAGTTCAAAGATGTGGCTTTAGCAAATCCGAAGCAGTTCATGACACGTTAAAAAGCTCCCTCCTAAGTGGCTAAGGTGATTATCAACCTGGTTTTGGGGTTTCCGTCATGTTCCACATCCAGCCAGCAGGGGGCGGAGTGTCCCAGCCTCTGCTCTGGGAGCCCCACACTGTGCTGCTCTTAATAGTCATCTTGGGGGGAAACTACACAAAGGACTAAGGGCTCTGTCCCACAGTGGGGATGAGTGTGGAATGCCACTGTTGTTTTGTACACACCGGTAGCAGAGCTCAAGTAAACAAAGAGAGGGAGAGGTAGGAAAGGAACCAGAGAGGGGGTTTCAGAGTGGCTCATGAATCCACAGCAATAACGGGAACATGAAGGATTGAGTTAGAGAATAGTGTCTTTAGTTCAATGTGTGGAGAAGTTTAGTGTGAGTATAGGACTAGGAAAAATAATCTGAGGGGGGGGGGGGGGGGGGGGGGGGGGGGGGGGGGGGGGGGGGGGGGGGGGGGGGGGGGGGGGGGGGGGGGTGGGGGGGGGGGGGGGGGGGGGGGGGGGGGGGGGGGGGGGGGGGGGGGGGGGGGGGGGGGGGGGGGGGGGGGGGGGGGGGGGGGGGGGGGGCTGCAGACTGTTAAACCACAAGGCTAATTACCGGCACTAGCCTGCCAAGGTCCTCATAAAACGTGGAGTCAACAGCACCGCACTGTTACCTTGTGTATCAGTGTGTTTGTGTGTGTGTGTGTAAACGCATCCATCTGTAGCTTTGTGTGTCTGCTGGTGTTCCTGGGAGCCTAATGGGGGTTACATGTGTGTTTTTAAAATGCCAAACAAATTGAAGGAAGTGCATGGGAGGGGGGGGGCACTAGACACAGAGGCCCCAGCATCGCTGGGATTAAAAACGCTATCAGCTGAGTTGATGGCTGTGACTCTGGTCCTGCGTCGTAGATTAGCAGGCACACACATGATGTTATCTGATTCACCTTAATAAGGTTCTGCCTTTTTAGGGAGTTGTTGTCTCTTCAGTGAATGTTTAAATCAATAGGTTGAATTCATTTTGATGCTGTTGTTGAAGTCCCTTACTTATTGCAATCAGGGCAATCTCTTAGTGTGTGTGTGTGTGTGTGTGTGTGTGTGTGTGTGTGTGTGTGTGTGTGTGTGTGTGTGTGTGTGTGTGTGTGTGTGTGTGTGTGTGTGTGTCCCGTCTCTCTCTCCCACTCTGTCTTTGTGCCCCTCGACCCCCAGAACCTGCTGCTGCTGGGGGCCACGGCCATCGAGGACCGGCTGCAGGCCGGGGTCCCGGAGACCATCGCCACCCTGATGAGGGCCGACATCAAGATCTGGGTGCTGACCGGAGACAAGCAGGAGACGGCCATCAACATAGGTGAGGACTGAGGGCCATAGGTGAGGACTGAGGGTCATAGGGGAAGACTGAGGGTCATAGGGGAGGACTGAGGGCCATAGGGGAGGACTGAGGGCCATAGGGGAGGACTGAGGGACATGGGGGTGGGGTTGACTGAGGGACATGGGGGAGGACTGAGGGACATGGGGGAGGACTGAGGGCCACAGGGGAGGACTGAGGGCCACAGGGGAGGACTGAGGGCCACAGGGGAGGACTGAGGGCCACAGGGGAGGACTGAGGGCCACAGGGGAGGACTGAGGGCCATAGGGGAGGACTGAGGGACATGGGGGTGGGGGGGGGGAATGAGGGACATAGGGGAGGACTGAGGGCCATAGGGGAGGACTGAGGGCCACAGGAGGACTGAGGGCCACAGGGGGGGACTGAGGGCCATAGGGGAGGACTGAGGGACATAGGGGAGGAGGACTTGGGGACATAGGGGAGGACTGAGGGCCATAGGGTGAAGAGGACTTGATATGTGCAGTAGACTAAAGCTACAATACTTGCTCAACATCTGGTAGTAATGGAGGAAATCCAAGGTGTCAGGAATAGGATGTAGCGGGACGTTAGATGTTCTCAAACCCAACATCAGTGAATAGGTTCCCTTCTAACGGCCTTTATTTGTTTTAGTACATCGTGTTCCCAGAAACTCTATCTGTGTTGGTTCGATTTTAGTAAATATCAATAATTCACTAGATATTTATCATCTGAAGGGTTGAATTCAGAGGGAGTAATGTGTGAATCGGTGAAACAGGGGGATGAATATAGAACAGGGGGAGGGGGTGGGGGGGTAGAATAACCCAGGAAGCACTAATATGGACACAGGAAGCAGAACGCTGTTCACACTCACTTATAGCCGCACGTTGCCGTGGGAAACGGCCCCTAAAGCGCTTGTGTAACCTCACTCATGCCTGGGGCCCTGCTACCTTTTTATCACGTGTGTTGTTGTTGTTTTTTCGCTAAACCATGAGTGACTCCAATCCTGGTCCTAAGCCCCGCCCCCACTGACCACACACACACACACACACACACACACCACACACACCACACACACACACACCCACACACACACACACACACACACACACACACACACACACACACACACACACACACACACACACACACACACACACACAGTCTCTGACGGCAGCTCTTTGTGTATCAGGTTACTCCTGTCGCCTGGTGACACATGGCATGTCCCTCATCATCGTCAATGAGGACTCTCTGGATGTGAGTACACACACACAAACTCACACACACACACACACTGTACAATACAGTAAGGAGAGGGAAGTGTGTGAGAAAGGGGTTTTCTCGGGGGGGAATGACTTAAGTGTGGGAGGGGGGGGGATTGGTCTGCAGGAGGTTACCGTGGGAACCAGGGTGTGGTGCTCTCCCCAGATTGGTGGGTGGGACTCTTTGTCTGTGCACAGGTGGAGGTAATTACAGTGTCTGGTGTCCTCTCGGAGAAAGGGATGAAAGGAGACGGAAACCACTGCCACTATCAATTCTCTTTCTTTCTTTCTTTCTTTCTTTTTTTTTTTTTTCTTTCTTTCTTTCTTTTAAATGTTGTACTGGTTGTGCCTCATATGTCAGACTTAAGCATATAATATAATATATTTGTCGTAGGGGATGGGTAACCTAGCGATTGTAAGTGCTTGGCACTTGGTTCTGTGAACATCCTTGCTGTACCGACAGAGATGTATTGTTTGACCTTCTGACAAATGTTCTGATTGTAATTTGCTTTGGATGAAAGCATCTGCTTATCCCCTAAATGTAAATATAAATATAAAGCACACACACATCCATTTGATTCAAACTATGGGCCTAAATGTAAGCAGAACAATATGTCTGTCTCTGCCTCCTGGTTAAGTCGATGCTGTGTGTGAGAGTAAGTGAGTTAGGGTCTCTGCCTACTTCACACATCCCTGCTCCTCTATGTGGATTGATTACTGTCATGTGAGAACACACACACACACAAACATACACAACCCCTCAAAGGCATGAACACACATTGCTTGCTCTGTTTTACATGGCTTATTTATCTAGGAGTAAAAGGCGAATCGTGTTTATGAAATGTGAGTGCAGCTACGTGGCCCATGTTAATCTACCAAGGCGTGCGTGTGTGTGTGTGTGTGTGTGTGTGTGTGTGTGTGTGTGTGTGTGGTTGTGTGTGTGTGTGTGTGTGTGTGTGTGTGTGTGTGTGTGTGTGTGTGTCAGTCACCACAGCTGATTGACACCCGACCTGATCCCTACATTAGCTTAGCCTGCCATTAATTTGTTTTACCAAAATGCCTGCAAAGCTTCGACTGTTGGAAAAAGGCTGGTTCTGCTCTATATAAATTAACAATAACAGTTTTGAAGCTTGAATTAAATTTGAGTTATTGGACCACAAAAAAAAAATGGACATAAAAAGTAAAAAATCCTGACTAATGGAATGATCTAGGCCGATAGCTATGTAGAACCAAGCTAAAGCTGTTGGAGAAGAGGTGGAGCTTTAGCCGCTAAACACCCCTTATAGTATAGGCTAGAGCAGTCATATACTCAAGTAGCGGCCCGCGGGGTGTCTATTAATGGCCCTCGAGCTGTTTTGAAAAGTTTTTTTAATTATTAAAAAATATATATTTTTATATATATAGTTTATATATAAGTTTATCGTTTTTTTTAGATAACTATTCATATAGTTATTTTTTTTATATGCCCAAATTAAAATTATATTTTTATTTTAGGAAATATTTTTGTTTTTAATAAAAAGGAAATGTTATGTTATAAAATGGTGTAAATGTTATACATACGTTATGTTATGATACGTTATCGGACGTACACGGTCCCAATAAATGGCCCCTTGAGTCACTGAATTTTTTTTTTGTGGCCCCTCATAATTTCTACTTGAGTACCCCTGGGCTAGAGTCATGCAGTCATTCACTGTGTATAGGACAGGCTAGAGTCATGCAGTCATTGAACTGCAGGCAGGCTAAAGTCATGCAGAGATTCACTGTATAGTATAGGCTAGAGTCGTGCAGTCATTCACTGTATCGTATAGGCTAGAGTCATGCAGTCATTCCCTGTGTATAGGACAGGCTAGAGCCATGCAGTCATTCACTGTGTCTAGGACGGGCTAGAGCCATGCAGTCATTCACTGTGTATAGGACGGGCTAGAGCCATGCAGTCATTCACTGTGTATAGGACAGGCTAGAGCCATGCAGTCATTCACTGTGTATAGGACGGGCTAGAGTCATGCAGTCATTCACTGTGTATAGGACGGGCTAGAGCCATGCAGTCATTCACTGTGTATAGGACGGGCTAGAGTCATGCAGTCATTCACTGTGTATAGGACGGGCTAGAGTCATGCAGTCATTCACTGTGTATAGGACAGGCTAGAGTCATGCAGTCATTCACTGTGTATAGGACAGTCTAGAGTCATGAAGTCATTCACCTGTATGACAGGCTAGACTCATGCAGTCATTCTTGGCCAACCGGTTCACTGGTTCCTGTCCACATACTGACACGAGACCCCCAGTTGGGAACCGGCAGCATGTCGAAGTTAAGTCAGACATTGTGCAACAAGACTCAGGGTTTGAACATTAAACACTGGGTTAACTTGGTCAGTGGTTTGGAATCCTGACCAGTATGGTGAGGCCCAGTCTAATGCACTGGTCAGCCCAATAAAGGTTCTGGCGAGACACTCACTTTGTTCTTTTCTTGCTGTTGATACTTTTTGAAAAATAAGAACTTGTAAAAAAGTATGGCAAAGTGATTCAAACTGTTTAAAACAACGTTTTTACGATTAAATGTATGAAATGTAAAGAGTGGGTGTGGGGCTTTGGGCGGGTAGGCTTGTGCTTGGCCCAGATGAAAGCAAAGCCGCTTTTACGAGTGAAACTTATCTTATGTCCAACTTAAAATACCTTCCCCAGATATAACACAGATCCGTGTGCATGTGTGCATGCGAGGTGGATGTCCTGATGAGCTATTGAAGGACCTGGATCGTGTTTCCTTATCAACTTCTCACCTCCAGATCAACCTTTGAACCGTTTCTATTCATCTCCTCGTTTCCATTCCTTTGATTGGAAACCTGTCCTCCTTCTTGTCAGTTCTCGCTCGCTCTTTCTCTCTCTCTCATATACATGCTTCTTCTGTTGTCCCTCTCTCGCCTCCATCATGCCCTCCCCACCCCACGCCCTCCACGTCTGTCAGCACCCTTCCTATGCACAGGAAGAGAAGTTAGCCGGCGTGTATATTTATATCCGTTAAGTGTGTGTGTGTGTGTGTGTGTGTGTAGGTGTGTGTGTGTGTGTACTCCTTCTATACACAGTAGAAGGAGATGGGGGTGTTAGGGGCACCGAAGATGACGCACAGATAGAGAACGAAACAGACGGCACATAGATGGAAAAACTCAGAGACACACTCCGAGAGTCACACACTCAGAGAGAGATGGAGAGGCAGGGAGAGACATAGATGGAGAGGAAGAAACCGAGAGGAAGACAGAGAAAAGGATTCAGATGATTGAAGAGATTCATAGTGGCAGGGAGAGGGGGACGAGGAGCAGGTCTATAGTGGCAGGGAGAGGGGGACGAGGAGCAGGTCTATAGTGGCAGGGAGAGAGGGACGAGGAGCAGGTCTATAGTGGCAGGGAGAGGGGGACGAGGAGCAGGTCTATAGTGGCAGGGAGAGGGGGACGAGAAGCAGGTCTATAGTGGCAGGGAGAGGGGGACGAGGAGCAGGTCTATAGTGGCAGGGAGAGGGGGAGAGGGGGACGAGGAGCAGGTCTATAGTGGCAGGGAGAGGGGGACGAGGAGCAGGTCTGCAGTGTCGGGGCTCTGGGGGCTTTAAGGGGTAATCTGATCCTTTGGGCGCCCCTCCTCGTCAAAACGAAGAGTGTGAGCGTTGGCTCCTGGGTAAACGACCTGGGACGCTGTGACGGTTACATGCTCCATATGTCCTCTTCAGACCACATGCCAGAAACAGACAGACACCAAACAGACAGAGAGACACCACACAGACAGACAGACAGACACCACAGAGACAGACAGACACCACAGAGACAGACAGACACCACACAGACAGACAGACACCAGAGAGACAAACACTACACACACACACACACACACACACACACACACACACACACACACACACACACACACACACACACACACACACACACACACACACACACACACACACACACACACACACACACTGACACCAACACACACACACACTGACACCAACACACACACACACACACTGACACCAACACACACACACTGACACCAACACACACACACACTCTGACACCAACACACACTCTGACACCAACACACACACACACACACTCTGACACCAACACACACACTCTGACACCAACACACACTGAGTCAGTCACATTCTAATATAATTATTTACTTTAGAAAGAAATTAGAATGTATTAGGTGAAGTCAGAGCAATGTGGCTGCATGAGTTCTGTGCTGCTGTGTCAGGCTGTCCACCAGCCTGCAGCGCGGCCACCCCTCCTGTCACCTACCTTCTACCCATCTTTAACTCAATAGCTCACACTGGCACATGAAACACGTATATCAACAGGCTCCAACCAGCAGAAACCAATATGGTCCGCCTCCTCCATCATAGAGGGCCACAAACACACACAAACAGACAGACCGACAGACAGAGTATGTTGAAACATGATATTTTTCTCTTTCTGGACATGATAGACCAACGCACATGTAGGTCAGGGCAATCGACTTGATAGTCATCTGTCTTTTCCCACAAGCCCCCTGTGTTGTCGTTCCAATGCCTGCATCACAGCACTTAAGCAAACATCCTCCCTCCTGTGTTCATTAATCATCCACTCGCACGTGCACAGAATTACAGCCACTACGAGCCAGTCCCACAATGAGCTTTCCACAAATGTGCCGTTTTTTAGAGGCGGGTCAAGGTGGAGGGTGGGGGTGTGGCCCTGAGCAGCTTTCGGCCACGGTACCATGCGCTCTGTTTACAGTGGATGTAACGCAATGGCGAAGCGCACACGGCTTTTGGCCGTGTTCTGTAAATATTCTAGAACACTCCGTGTGCTCCGGGGCGAGTCCTGGAGCTCTATATCTAAATAATATCATATTATACATAGATATCTATATCATATTATATATATTATCACGGCCAAAAGCTGTGTGCGCCTCCAGACGATATTATGAAACGACTGCGACGGGTTCTCCAACGTCTCTGGTTCTTCCACTTCAATCTGAATTTTCATGCCAGGGGCCTTTAAAAACATTGACGTGTATGAAAATAATCATAAAGAATCACATACATGCTCATCGGTTGCATAAAAAGCAGACTGGTCCATCTGCTTTTTAAAACCATAAGCACGTGGTAAGACTACACATGCAGTGTGTGTGAGAGCGATGACAGAGGGGATGTGGATGTTTGCACAGATGTGCAGGCTGATAATTACACAGCGTAGGACATCGTAGGAGTGGTGATGGAATCTGCACTTCAGATGTGATGATACATGTACAGAAGCCTCCGCTATCGCTCTTGTTCTCTCTCACTCTCTCGTTTGTTTTCTCTCTCCCCCTTTGTCTCTCCTTTCTCTCCTTCACTCCCTCTCTCCCTGGCTCTCTTCTCTGCTATTTATCTTGTAAATGCCCTTAATCTTTTACTCTTTCTCTGATTCATTCTGCTGAACCCCTTCCTCTTCCTCCCTTCTTCCTCTTCATCTCCTTCCTTCCTTCTAGTCTTATGCCCTTGTACCTTGCCAGCCCCCCACCACCTGTGTGTGTGTGTGTGTGTGTGTGTGTGTGTGTGTGTGTGTGTGTGTGTGTGTGTGTGTGTGTGTGTGTGTGTGTGTGTGTGTGTGTGTGTGTGTGTGTGTGTGTGTGTGTGTGTGTGTGTGTGTGTGTGTGTGTGTTGGGATGAGAGAAAGTGACCTGTGAGATCTCACCTACCTCCCCCGCCCAACCCCTTCACCCCCAACCTCACCCAATGGTTCTGTCTGTGTGTGTGCACAGATTTTACTGCATACACATGAAACTGTATTCATAGGACCGTCTTAAGTTTGTATTCTTATGTCCGACTTTCCCAGCTCAGAAGCAAACAAAAAATAACATTTTTGTTGGAACCAGAAATGTCTACGAGTGAGATTCTGATAAATGGCAAAACCAATCCTTGATTGCGTTAGTGTTTTTTTTCTTTCTAAATGTGGTCTATAATACCGTGAGATTTCTTAGTTCTGTGTCCCCTGACTAGGTTCTATTTGTGTTCATGCGTGGCTGTCTTATGTCAGGACACATCCAGCATTCAGCGTTGGCTTTCATCTGTAGACCATGGATTAACTGGAGCTTGTGGTGGCTAACTTCCTGCGCTAACTAGTAGTTACCTTCCTTTAGCTCAGGTTTAGGATTTGGTCGACTTAAGCAAAGGTTATTACCCTCCCTAGGTTCCCCTAAGTAAGCTTAAATATATAGTTCCACACTGATCAGTGCTGTACTCCGATCAGTCCTCAGCTCCGGAGCCATGTTGGTGGTAGTTGAGGAATGTGTGTTTGGTCGTTATAAGGAGTGTGTGTGCTCCTCTTGAGTTTAGTTTGGGGCAGGTTATTAAACAGGTCAATAGCTTGCGGTCTATAACTGTATCATTGTATGGTGCCACAGAGGAGGGCCGTCATGGAGACCTTTTAAACCCAGAGATCTCACACCCAGTGTTAGTGTAATGCCGGTCTAGCTTTCTCCCTGTTTATTAACATGGTTAGCAGGCCAGGCCATATGGAGCGTCTTTCCTCTGTCCTGGGATGAGGACAGAATAAACAGTGTTTCACTAGCGTCGGTGGCTTCCCTACTCAGCCCCTTCCACCCCCTCCAAGCCCCTGGTGCCCACGGCCAGTGTTGCCAGATTGTGCCAGATATCCTGGCCAATCTGGCAACCCTTGCTGCAGCGCATTTGGTGGCCAATCTGCCAAAATTTGGCAACACTGGCCATGGCAACATGCATGCACTAGAGCTTATTTTTCTCACACGCGTACGCGAACATACGCTCACACATGGCCTAGTGTTGGTTTCCCTCTCCGTGACTACGCTGTAATCACTCTGAAATCCGTTCATTCTGTTTTGGTTTTCCTTCTTCCTCCTGTTTTGGAAAAGGTGAATGCAAACGGCGTTCCAGAGTCAGAGCAGAACACACACACACGACCCGTGTCGCACAACAAGAGGACCTTCTCTTTCTTTTTTTAAGGGGGAAGGGGGGCGGGGTTGGGTATGGCATGTATGCAACGCTGTCAACAGTAAAGAGTGTGCATTGTTCCTGTGTGTGTGTGTGTGTCTGCGTCTCTGGACTCGCTGCATACTTCGTTGGGTCATCTGGTGGGGGTCACGGGGTCGTTTGAGGTCGACTGCCCCCCGATAATGAAACATGTCACTTCAGAGGGCTGTGGAGGGAGGTACTATTTTTAGTTGTGTCGGGCGGGTATTGTTCTGTCTTTGTAGGATGCATTCCTTGTCCAAACGTCTGGTATCGTGTCGCTCTACAGTATCGCTATCAACACAGCCTCTCACTGGGGGAACTCCCCCACTGCTGGAGTGGGATTAGAGAGTATACCATTTAGATGACTTATTTGGACACCATTTAAATTACTTATATTTTGCCATATGGTCTGCATGACTGTTACCTAGTCAACTCACTGCCATCCCAATGGGAGCCTGAGTATCGGACTGTCGTGGCTACCATGGCAATGCAAATGCCAACGATCTTGATAGCTCTGAGTCAGAGCGCGGAAGGGAGGTATCTCTAGGTACAGGGAGAATGTATAATTCTTTTAATGTGAATGGAATTATCTAAACAAGGTTAATATCATTTGTATACGATTGTATATTATAGTTATGATGTTTCCACGGCAGAGTTTGTGCATGGTTTGTACACGTTCTTCTAACCAGGGCTGGAACAGAACTGCTGCTGCTGAAGATCCCATACACATTAAGAGTAGAGCCAAACAACTTGGAACGGTTGTTTGCAGTTTTTGATTACTAGACAGGAACAATGCAGTAGTACTTCTCTTCATCTTTACTAGCGTTGACTATAAAGCACAGGACCTCATTGTCGTCTCTTTAACATTGAGCACGTCTGTGAATTATAATGAAATTGATCAAATTGTTTGTGTGTGCAGGCATGCATGTGTGTGTTTGTGCATGTGTGTGTGGTTGTGTGGCCCTCAGTAGTTTACAGCGGCCTGTGTTGCCACATGGTTTCCATTATATCTCTACCATGTTTGTTTTCCCTATTAATCCCCTTTTCCTCTTTTATCAACAAGTACATCACAACTGCCCCAAACGACTGGCCCATAAAACACACATGCACACTCGCACACACACACACACACACACACCACACACACACACACACACACACCACACCACACACCACCCACACACACACACACACACACACCACACACACACACACAACACCACACACACACACACACACACACACACACACACACACACACCATTAAAAATAAATGATGGGCTTTCTACCATGCCCTTTTACATTCTCAGAGTAATTTTTCAGTTAGCATTCCCTCTCTTTTCTTTTTGTTTTCCCCATGGTTAACATTTAAAGAAGCTGCATGTGTGTCTGTCTTGGCGTTATACTAGCTAACGCATGCATGTGTTTCTGTACCATGTAAGCTGCAGACCACGTATATCCCCCACACTCCATGTAAAGCATTCTGGGTGCCTTGGAAAGCCCTGTAAAAAATATATAAAAAATATTATTACTTAACCTAATTTAAGTGTATTTCCTGCTCTAAGAGGGACTGGTTAGAGTTTGAGTTAGAGTTTGCAATTAGAAAGTTTCAAACAGAAGAAATCCCAACCCTCGCTTGAGGGCTTGCTCCAAAGTCCTCCTCAAAGACACAGCAGTAGCTGGCTAGCTTCGGCACTGGGTCCGGCCTTGAAGGGTCCGGTCCCGGGCAGTGAGGAGTGGACCCAGGCAGAGCGGCAGGTAGCGGGGGGCTAGGAGGACCCACAGGGAGCCCACAGATACTGCATCCTATGATCTTTTGTCAGAACATTCAATTCATTCACTTTTGTCAGAACACTCAATTCATTCACTTTTGTCGGGATATGAGGAGAATTTCAACAGATAAATTAAAAAGGCTTCTCAAATACATGGCCTACCCTAGCTTAAAGTGTAGGTCAGGTAGTGATTCGGGCCCCTGACCCAAAATGCAGTCTTCACCTGAAGGCTGTAACCGACAACTGGGCTTGATGTCTTCCAGCTGCTCCCTGTGCTTCTGACCTTTGCAACAAATTGGCTTGTGTTTACAAGGTGTGTGTGTGTGTGTGTGTGTGTGTGTGTGTGTGTGTGTGTGTGTGTGTGTGTGTGTGTGTGTGTGTGTGTGTGTGTGTGTGTGTGTGTGTGTGTGTGTGTGTGTGTGTGTGCTGATATGAGCCACACTGGGTAACTGCCTGTAGGCTGTTACCCTGAACAAATTAAAGATATGTGTTGTTATGTTTTGTGTCATGTAAGTGCACCCGTCAGTATGTTTTGTGCTGCTCTAAACAACCCACTACATTATTTTTATGCTAAATCAGCTCATTTTGTGCTGTGTCGTTTGCATTGAGGGCTAGTAATGGGACATGATTATCAGTACTTTGACTGTGAACCAGCTTTTGTTTTTGACTCCCACTATGGAATGTTGATGGGAGACACACTGGTGGAGAGAGTACTGCAACGTACAAACCTGATGAAGGGGAAGGGTAAAGATAAACATAACGTAACAATCATATACATCTTCACTGTAAAGAACTGTTTTGATAGCTTTCACGACTTGTAGAAAGTGATGAAAGTAAGGCCATAACAGCGCAGCCAACACACATAACAAGGAAAGGCAAAATGGAGATGAGATTTAACACAACGGTTTATGCTAATCACCTCAGCTCGATTACAATTATGGCAGATCATTAGGAACACAGTAAGACCCAGTAGAAAATAACCACATTTAAGGAAGTCAATAACATCAATAAATATGGCGTTACATTTGAATTACCGAGTGCTATCAAAAAGTGACCGGAACAAGCCAACTCATTATTGAAGTATATTAGTGACAGTTCAGTTCAGCCAGCCTATATGGTGGTGTTCAGAGCCTTCAGACTGGTGTTCAGAGCCATCAGAGTGGTGTTCAGAGCCTTCAGAGTGGTGTTCAGAGCCACTATGGAGTTCGGAGCCTCCATGGTGGTGGAGGTGCTCAGAGCCTCCATGGTGGTGGAGGTGCTCAGAGCCTCCATGGTGACCGAGGTGCTCAGAGCCTCCATGGTGGTGGAGGTGCTCAGAGCCTTTTGGATGTGCAGATTGTCCATCTGGGCCATCGTACTACGCTGTGTACATCAGCAGCCTTCAGAGTAAAGCTGATTGGGCCAGGGGCCCTCACTCAGGTCCTGGACGTACCAGTACGATGTTTCTAAAATATACATTTTACTAACTAATTATATCTTAATAATTCCATTAAGTTTTCTGGTTCAGGGTCAGGGTGGGGTGGGCGGCGCCCTAGCGCCCTCTATGGGCCGGCTGCCACTGAGTTTTAGCAGTAGTAATGGAGTTTGATCAAAAGGTAATCTCACCTTTCTCCCGCGTTGGGTTGTGTCCCTCACAGGCGACCCGGGCCACCCTGACGGACCACTGCACGGCGCTGGGCGACTCGCTGCGCAAGGAGAACGAGCTGGCGCTCATCATCGACGGGCAGACGCTGAAGTACGCGCTCTCCTTCGAGCTGCGCCAGGCCTTCCTCGACCTGGCCCTGTCCTGCAAGGCCGTCATCTGCTGCCGGTAGGAGGCACGCCCCCCTACAGGGGGGGGGGACACACGTCCCACACACATGGTGGGGGGGGGGGAGACACATCCCACACAAGGGGGGGGCGGGGGGGGGGGATATGAGACACGTCCCACCCATGGTGGGGGGGGATGAGACACGTCCCACTCACAAGTGGGCGGGGGGCTGGGCGTGTCAGGCTGCTGGCCACTGATTGGCCAGAGAGTGCCGCCACTGGACGAGCCGTGTGTAGCCCTGTCGGGGCTAAAGAGGCATCTGAGTAGTCGAGTAGTCTGATGGAGTCGGGGACTAACTTGATGCAGGGCCCTTTCATTTGAATGAGGGACCTGGTCCTGACCTGATGGATGATGGTGATGCAACACACACACACACACACACACACACACACACACACACACACACACACACACACACACACACACACACACACACACACACACACACACAACACACAACACACAAGACGCAGAGAGAGAGGGAGAGAGAGAGTCACTATTAGAGAGTGACTGTGCTTGAGTATGGGTGACAAACATACCCTCTGTTATTGAGCCACTTCCTTTTGGATGTATTTCAGAACACTGCGTCGCACCACTACGCACCTTAACCCTTTCATCTGAGACTCTCAATGAGTATGTTTCATTACAAATGTATCGCACATTATCACCGCCTTTCCGGAAAATCGGGATAACAAAATGCTAATCTCCATCTGCCACTGTTATGAGAAGACATGTTGGTTCCTGGAGAGGCAGAAGGTGGGGCTGATTCTCCGTCAGGTCATTCCAACCTGCTGAAGGACAGACGTCATTTAAAGAGCGCCAGTCGACCCCAACGCTAAGGAGAAAGAACATGGAGACGTTATAGGCTGGGATGTTACTGAAAACATTATCAAACCCCTGTCAATAGGATGCACTACAGGGTATCTGAAGCGACCAGCGAGCTGCAATAAGACTTAAGTCATGGTTTAAGTGTCCATCATTTATTCCCATGGATCTGCTGAATCTGTTTCCATGGCACCTTCTTTTTACCCATACAGTTTCATAATGCGCACATGCACCTATCGTTAATCTCTGCACACACACACGCAAGGAAGACCCCCCTTCATGTAAGTGCATGTGCACGTGTGTTAGTGCGCGGCACTGGGCCCCTGGGCCCGTGCCGCTGGCCCCAGGTCAGTACACGAGGAGGAGGATAAAAGGCTGGCTGCGGCTAAGGGGGGGGTCCGTTCCATGCCTTTAGCTGCATGGAAATGTCAAAGTCATGACTCACCCACCATGTTTCTCCCCCTGACCCTGCCACACACACAAAAGTATGAGTGAGTGAGCACAACATTACGTTTCAATTCATGCAGAGTGGTCTCCCTTCATAGAATGTTTACCATGCTTGACCTTATTTGGGCATCTTTCCACTCCATGCCAGCTGTGATGTTTAACAAAGGACTTTCCACTCATCCCCTGTGTGTGTGTGTGTGTGTGTGTGTGTGTGTGTGTGTGTGTGTGTGTGTGTGTGTGTGTGTGTGTGTGTGTGTGTGTGTGTGTGTGTGTGTGTGTGTGTGTGTGTGAGAAAGTAGAGTAATTGACTCTGTCGTGCATAAAAGCCATATCCGGACGCAGGTCTCTGAGGCCTCTCTCTCTCTCTGTTTCTGGCTCGCTCTCTTTCCCTGTAACAGCATGCTGGTGTTTAATGAGCTATGGGAGCTTAGAGTTGCCCTTAATATTCAAACGCAACTGAGGTGTGTGTAGCTGCTCAATGTCCTCTTACTAATGTACTCCTCTTCATGTTTGAATAATGTTAGTGTGTGTGTGTGTTTGTGCAACGGAGGACTCTGCAGCTCTGTGTTGGGTCTCACTGTGAAGAGCTGTCATCTCCCCAGCTTTAAGCGGAGAACGAGGGAGGGAGAGTCACCGAGGGAGAGGGAGGGAGAGTCAACGAGAGAGGGGAAGGTTTGGGGAGAGAGAGACGGAAGGAGGGAGAAGCGGGGGAGTGATGGAGAAGGAGGGTGATGACGAGAGGGATCCAGGGACAGGGAGGAAGAGTGAAGGAGAGAGAGCGATGATGACGGATTTGTGGTCAGAGACGGACGGACGTGTTCAGTCAGACATGCAACAGGCACACACACACACACCTAGGTACAACACAAATGTCATGGGGCTCATCCAATCCTTCAACACGAGACGAAGCAGCCAAGTCTCTCTGAGGGCTTCCCCCTGCAAGGTGTGTGTGTGTGTGTGTGTGTGTGTGTGTGTGTGTGTGTGTGTGTGTGTGTGTGTGTGTGTGTGTGTGTGTGTGTGTGTGTGTGTGTGTGTGTGTGTGTGTGTGTGTGTGTGTGTGTGTGTGTGTGTGTGTGGACCACCCAGCCGTGTGGTCTCAGCTTGACCGAGGTCTTCACATATCCAGCAGACAGACCTGCTTTATGGCCTGGGGGCCTGGTGCCAGCCAGAGTGATGTGTGTGTGTGGCTGTATACCTACGGCATGTGTGTGCGTCTCTGGTCGGTGTACACAATTCTGCTGAACCATGAAACGGTAGATAATTTGATTTTGGGACCGTCCTACTCCAAAGGTACAGACGTTGTGTCTGTGTGGCTCCTGACTTGTGCTCCTCTGACTCACACGGCTGAACATCAGCTCATACTGAGCGCTTTTATCACGGGGAGCATCCAAGCTTGAAGGCTGCTCTGCAAGCAGGGAGCACACACCCACCTCTGAACCCTCAGACATCACTCCTCAGGGGCTGTTGAACCTCTGCTTAACACACACGCACACACACACACACTCACACTCACACACATCATTCACCCACACACGCACACACACTAGCCATGAGGAAGTGTTTGGAGTTGCTTTCATCCTCAGTAGATAGTATCGTTGTGCAATGCTGACGTGGATGCATTGCTTTTCCCCGGCTTTGTTTTTTCAGACCATTAGGGGAGACATTTCAGTGTTATATAACTGACTAAAACACGCAACACAACTGACACAACATAACTGCACACAAAACCACAAACCCCACACAACACCAGCAAACTGACGCAACACGACAAACCGGCCTTCAATTGGCCGGTGTCCCCCAAGGGCTGTAACACAGCCTCCTTGAGTTCCTCATTGTCGCTGCACACACACACACACACACACACACACACACACACACACACACACACACACACACACACACACACACACACACACACACACACACACACACACACACACACACACACACACACACACACACACACACAGTTGACTGATACAGGTCAAGAGGGTGGAGTACCACAGAGACAAGCATATACACAGACAATGGCTGCCACACACGGGCATGCATAGACACCTACCATAGGCAATAGACACGCCTGCACAGTTCACACACATGCAATCCTACATGCTAAGGCACTAAATCACACACAATGTACCACACACAGGCACACCTTATATAAGTCATCCACACAGTCACCTCTGGGGACCTTCATCCACACATATAGTGACAGATACTTGTATACCTACCAGTCAGACACGGCACACACAGGCAGATGTATACACAAACACCAAACACAGGCTCCACAGTGTCCTTAGCCAAGCCCTTAATCATCTAGCTGAACGGTGTTCACATCACAACAGTGTGGAGGTCTACTTGCGTGTTTGTGTCTTCCCTTCCTACAGCCCTGCTGTTGTGCTCCACTGTCTTTTATCAATGGTCACTCTTTCTCCCCCATTATTCTTTCTTTCTTTTGCCCTTTTATCACCATTTCTTCTCTTTCTCTACCCTTTCTCCCTTTCTGTCTCTTCCCTCCTCCCTTTCCCCTTCTATCTCCCTCTCCCCCCTGGTCTCTCTGTCTCCCTCTCACCCCCCCCCCCCTCTCTGCGAGGGGATCACAGTAGGAGACACTAACCCCCGCTCCCTCCCCCTCCAGGGTGTCTCCTCTGCAGAAGTCTGAGATCGTGGACATGGTGAAGAAGCACGTGAAGGCCATCACGCTGGCCATCGGCGACGGGGCCAACGACGTGGGCATGATCCAGACGGCCCACGTGGGCGTGGGCATCAGCGGCAACGAGGGCATGCAGGCCTGCAACTCCTCTGACTACTCCATAGCGCAGGTGGGTGCTGCTCAGCGGGGCGTGTGGACCGATGGAGGGCCCTCGGGGTCAGGCAGGGGCAGTCGTGCGTAGAGGACAGGCTAGAATCGGGTTGACCAGAGCTCCGTCTTGCAAGCTTGTAAACCGCCTTTGGGAGAAACTCCTCCAATATGGTTGGGGTAATTAGACCCTGGATATCCTGAGGCAGCCTTGTGATTGGCTGACAGAGAACTCGGAAGCACCCGCCTCCAGAAAAATCAGAACTACTTTAAATATAAGTATAGACAGCTCTGACTAATGTAATTCCATTGTATGAGAGTATTGTCATTCATACAGCTTTAGTACTTTGCCAGAAGCTGAAGGTAAAAGTCTGGCTGTGTGAGATTGATTTCACGCATCAGGAGGTGGTTATAAGTGGATGTGGCATCAGCGTTGGAAAAACCAAGCACTCACACACTCTCACATGCTCGCCGTTGTGTGATGGCAGGAGCACTGTAAACGCACAACAAGCCTCAGCATTCATTCATATTGTTGCCGCCGCTCTGAGCACTGAGTTAAGCTAACACACATGTGGCGTCCCGTGGAGAGAGCGGCGAGCCACTCCACAGCTCATAGTTGGTAGCAGCACTCTGCTAATTATTTACATGTTTCCTCGTGGGAAAGGAAGGCCAGATGGAGGGGGAGGGGGAGGGTTGAGTTATTCAAGGCACTAACTGGAACCCGGTAGTCTGCACTTTCAGTTTGGCCTCTCGCTTAATCTATCTTTCCATCTTAAACTGTGTTGATCCCTCTCTCCCCTCCCTGCCTTCCTCTCCCTCCCACCCTCTCTCCCTCCCACCCTCTCTCCCTCTCTTTATGTCTAACATCGCCGCCCTATGTCTTATCGTGCTCTTGGCTGATTGGCAGTTCTCCTACCTGGAGAAGCTGCTATTGGTGCACGGGGCCTGGAGCTACAACCGTGTCACCAAGTGCATCCTGTACTGCTTCTATAAGAACGTGGTCCTCTACATTATAGAGGTAGGCAACACACGCACGCACGCATGCGCACGCGAGCGCGCGCGCTTACATTATAGAGGTTGGCAACACACACACTCTCATACGTTAACAGAGACATTTTGCAGCTGTTTGTCGACATGGTTGACAATGATGGATGAGGTTCCCCACTGGTGTCTGCTTTCTGTCTTACACACACACACACACACACACACACACACACACACACACACACACACACACACACACACACACACACACACACACACACACACACACACACACACACACACACACACACACACACACACACACTTATGAAGGGGACATTTGTCAGCTGTGCCCATCCCGTGCATGTCCCTCTCCCCGCCCACCTCTCCATCCCCCCCTGTCTGACGTTGATGATGTCAGCAGGTGCAGAACCTCATGAGACCCCAGCCCCTCTGGCTTCAGTGTGTGTGTGTGTGTGTGTGTGTGTAAGGGTCCACTCATGTGACGGTTTCCCCCATCCTAACATCACCCGAGGTCAAAGGTAAAGGGCAGCCTCTCGTCCACTTAGTCGAGATTGCCTGTGTGTGTGTGTGTGTGTGTGTGTGTGTGTGTGTGTGTGTGTGTGTGTGTGTGTGTGTTTAGCATTTTACCATAGGAATGTGTGTGTGCACTCTGAAAGCTCCAGAGATTCCTCCCTCGTCTATCTGACCCTGGATCAGCTGGCAGCTCCTGTCTCGTGCGTCTGTGTGCCTGCGTTAGTGAAAGTGGCCCCCGGGGGTCAGTCTCCTCTAACACGCCCCTGCTTTGCTCCTGAGCCTCGCAGACCAAAGCTACTCAGACCCCTGATTTGGACAACCTGCCAGGCATCCTTGAGCAAGATGTCTGGTCTCTCCCTGGTATAGAGTGAACTCACCCTGCTGTAGAGAACACAGTCAAATCACTAATATTAATCATCTGATCTTTAATAAATAAGTTTTGTGGTTGCTTGTATTCAAAGCATCTTACCAAAGTGCACACATTCTTGGTGTGGGAGTTGAACCCCTAACCCATCGCAATGTTAAGCAAAGCTCCAAATAATTAATTACCAGACCAAGGATAAACTGAGTACAGAATCATAAAAGTAGCATTTCTATATATTCTTATGTCAGTGGCCTCGCCCTCGCTCTGAACCATTCCTACCAGTTCTTCTGGCTCAGGCTCTTCTGGAACGTTCCAACAATCGGTTGTGCGGGATGGGTCCCCTCGACCGCGTTCTGCTGATCTCCGTCCCCAAGGCAGTTTCTCTCCTCTATTGTCCTCCTCCCCTCTCTCACACCTCTCTCCTCCCCAGCTCTGGTTCGCCTTTGTCAATGGCTTCTCGGGCCAGATCCTGTTTGAGCGCTGGTGTATAGGACTCTATAATGTGGTGAGTATAACTGACGTCTCTCTCCCACTCGTCTCTGTCTCTCTCTGTCATATATATATACCTGTGTATATAGAGATAGAGATAGATAGATATATCTACAGACACGTGTGTGTGTGTGTGTGTGTGTGTGTGTGTGTGTGTGTGTGTGTGTGTGTGTGTGTGTGTGTGTGTGTGTGTGTGTGTGTGTGTGTGTGTGTGTGTGTGTGTGTGTGTGTGTGTGTCTCAACACACATTGGGTTGTCTCTGTTAAAGTGTGTGTGTCCACATGCGGTGGGTTGCCTCTGTTAAAGTGTGTGTGTCCACAGATCTTCACGGCCCTGCCCCCGTTCACCCTGGGCATCGTGGACCGGCCCTGTAGCCAACAGAACATGCTGCGCTTCCCCCAGCTCTACCGCATCACCCAGAACGCAGAGGGCTTCAACACCAAGGCGAGCACACTCACACGCACGCACGCATGCAAACGCACACACAGAAGCACACACAAACACAGAAGCACACACAGAAGCACACACACAAAAAAAGGAACACACACACGCACGAACGCACGCACGCGCGCGCGCGTATAACCACACACACACACACACGCGTATAACCACACACACACACACACGTATAACCACACACACACGTATAACCATGCACACACACGCGTATAACCACACACACACACACACACACACGCGTATAACCACACACACAAACACACACGGGTATAACCACACACACACGTATAACCACCCACACACATATAGAATGACATTCACAATAATCTCAGCCCTGACCAAAGGCCCCGCTATGGCCCACCGAGTGCTGGTCCTGAGACTCTGGATTTGACTTGTCTTGCCTGTTGAGTTACGTGTATGGGTTTCGATGACTGCCTGCGAGAGAGGGTCGAGCGGGCAAACAAGACCTCAGGCTGTTTACATGGCAACTAATGAGATTCATAGGGCTTGAATAAGGAAGCCTTTCATTTTGGAGGGCCCGTGTGTGTGTGTGTGTGTGTGTGTGTGTGTGTGTGTGTGTGTGTGTGTGTGTGTGTGTGTGTGTGTGTGTGTGTGTGTGTGTGTGTGTGTGTGTGTGTGTGTGTGCCGAAGGCTAGCTGTTGATGGGATGGTGGTTAAAACTGTGGCTTCTGTTTTGGTTTTGACTGTTGATGGCCTCAGCTTGCAATTAACTAAACTTTCCTCCCCTCGTTTGTCTGTCTCTCTCAGGTGTTTTGGGGTCACTGTATCAACGCCCTGATTCACTCAATCATTCTCTTCTGGTTCCCGCTCAAAATGTTAGAGCATGGTAAGCGTTGTTAAACTTTTTTCAGTAGACTCCATCGTATTGTACAGTCTAGTTTATATTCCTGGCTCTGACGCTGATGTCCGGCCCTCTAGACTCCCCCTTCAGCGACGGCCACGGGAACGACTACCTGTTTGTGGGGAACATGGTGTACACGGTGAGACACACGCACACACATGCACACACACACACACAGACACACACAGACAGACACAGACACAGACACAGACACAGACAGACAGACAGACAGACAGACAGACAGACAGACAGACAGACAGACAGACAGACAGACAGACAGACAGACAGACAGACAGACAGACAGACAGACAGACAGACACACAAGACAGACACACAAGACAGACACACAAGACAGACACACAAGACAGACACAGAGACAGACACACAGAGACAGACACAGAGACAGACACACACAGACACACACACAGAGACAGACACACAGAGACGGGGAGACACACACACACACACGCACACACGAAAGAGACAGACAGAGACAGATACACACAGAAAGAGACAGACGGAGACAGACACACACACACAGAAAGAGACAGACGGGACAGACACACACACTCAAGGGCTGTAACACACACACAGTGTGTGTCTCTGTCTGCGTGTGTCTCTTACTCTGTGTGTGTTACTCCCCTTGAGTTTGTCCTGGTATACATTGGGTCTGCCTGTTTGTTGACGTTGGCGTGTGCAGTGTGTAGACTGTCTGCTTCAGGGTACTTATGGCCAGTCCACGGGGTCTCTAGTCGTTGTGTCGGCTCTGTCCCGCCTGCATTCAGCAGGCTTCATGAACCCAATCTGGTCAATCGGTTACTAGGCAACACTCTCGGTCCAATCAGAATACACAAACAGTATTGTGTTTATATGCTGCTGATATGTGCTTGTGTATTCAATCCTGTCTTTCTGTTTACATAAATGTGGGAATGTTTGTGTGTTTTAAATGTGTGTTTGTAATCATAGGAGGTCCAGCAGCTTATTGAGTTTACAGGACACAATTATCTTAAAATGTCCTGTTTCTGTATTTCTCCTTTAACAATCATTCTCCCTCCATCTCTCTCTCTCGTGTGTGTGTGTGTGTGTGTGTGTGTGTGTGTGTGTGTGTGTGTGTGTGTGTGTGTGTGTGTGTGTGTGTGTGTGTGTGTGTGTGTGTGTGTGTGTGTGTGTGTGTGTGTGTGTGTGTGTGTGTGTGTGCAGTACGTGGTAGTTACAGTCTGTTTGAAGGCTGGGATTGAGACCACGGCCTGGACCAGGGTAAGATTCACCACACTCATCCACATCCTTTGATGGTCACTGTAATGTCTAGGTAGGGTGCTTATCAGATATTGCTTATCAGAGGCTATCAATAGCCATTCTGACCTGATTTCCAGGACACCAATTTCAGAGTTTTAAATAGGAGCTATTTTTATTGAAGAGGTCAATATGTGGAACTCAAGAGACAATACCAACAATGTGCCCTTGAACCCTTGGCATTAATACCAGCAGCATGTCATGGATCGTACTGCTTGTATTAATACCGCAGACGACAGCTGCCGGCCGTCAGAGAAGCGCTGGCTACGAAAACCCTGGGAGACATATAATTCCCAGGGAAGTATGAACTTTATTTCCAGCTGTCCAAGCAGAAGAGCGACGGGCCGCCCCGACAGATGGTGAGGTGGGAGCTCCCGGGACTCCTAGCTAGCCCTCTGCCCAATGAAACAACACTGCCCCTCCTCAGACCATGTGGCATACCAGCTACCACTGTTTTAGTACACTAGCGGTCTGCGGCTGGCTGAGGGGGGGCTGGACGCTGGGGGGATGGTGTTGACACCCCTGTCCGCTCAGCTGTCCACACACAGTGGCCTTGGTGGTGAGGTGGCATAAGCAGGTCCTGCAGGAATTCACACCGGCTCCCCTTTCTGACGCTGGGCACACAGATACGGATTTGGGGGGTGGGGGGTTGATTGTGTTACAGGGACAAGGTTGTCTATACTTGGACAGTTTTTTTAAATATTTGACCTCTATCTCTTCCTCGTTGTCTCTCTCTCTCTCTTTGTGTCTGTCTTTTTCTTCCCTCTCTGTATCTGTCTCTGTCTCTCTCTCTCTCTCTCTGTCTCTCTCTTCCCTCTCTCCCTCTCTGTATCCCGCTCTGATTCTCTCTCTCTCTCTCTTCTCTCTTCTCTCTCTCTTTCTCTCTCTCCCCTCTCTCCATCTATCCCTCTGTGTGTCTCCCTCTCTGTCTCTCTGTCTCTCTGTGTGTCATCCTGTCTCTAGTTTTCTCACCTGGCCGTGTGGGGCAGCATGATCCTGTGGCTGGTGTTCTTCGCCGTCTACTCCACCTTTTGGCCGGCCATCCCCCTCGCCCCTGACATGCGAGGCCAGGCAAGTCTCACTCCAGAAACCACCTGTCCATCAATCCCCTCACTTTAGACCTGAATCCTACCCCCCCACTAACACGTATCCCCTGTCCTGTTCATGGAGAACCCCCTCTCACCCAAGCTTGTCTTGGCGCCTGCAGGACTCTGCACTTGGGTGTTCCATGTCGGTGTCACCCCCGGGGGGAGATTTATGCCCCACCAGCCCCTCTCTTAGTCTCTCCAGGGGCAGTCCCGCACCTGCCGTGCCGGTCACTTGAGCCCCAGGCTTTCTACGGCCTTCTGTGGAGGTGTTGAGTCAAGGAGAGGGACTGCTGTTGGTTTCCTGGGCAGAGGTCGGGGATGGGTATAGGGGGAGGATGGGGAGGAAGGATGGGATAAACGGGTCAGAGGCGTGTGTGTGTGTATCTGTGCACGTGTGTGCGCACGCTATGGTAGTGAAGAGGAAATGGGGGGGGGGGGGGGGGGGTGTGTGTGTGTGTGTATGTGCACACGCACATACACACACACACACACAACACCAGCCCATTCATTGAATTAGTGTCAGCAGCAGGAATGTGGTGGAATAAGTGCAGCTGTTGGTCCACCAGGGAGCGGAGACATCCTCATCAGACCGCCCCACCTCCGGCCACAGCACCAGCCTGAGCTTCTGCTTCCACTCCGTCTCTATCTCTATTTTCATCTGGCCATGGGGGACAGAATGGAAAAAACTGCAGCGGGCCAGATCTGGAGTAGTGTGTGTGTGTGTTTTGCATAGATAAAGGACCCACTGGTGTGTGAAATGAAAGCAACATGTCTGGTTATGTCTGTGCTTGTTTGTACAGGGAGCAGAGAAGTCTTGATTTGAGGCTGGGATAAGCGTGGATTTATATTTGTGTCCCGCTCTGTTGCGTATGCAGGCTCTGTGAACTGAACGGAGTTCCTGTTTGTGTCACACACGGAGAGAGAGATGTTTATTTGACGTCTTGATTCATCGTTCCACCGATGTGTTTCCAGCTGTCGCCCCAAGAATTTGTAAATGGTTTCTCCGATTTAGTGTTCGGGTGGATTCCCGCGGCGGGCCTGGGGTCAGCTGTCCTGATGGCCTGCTGTCCTTCCACCCAAGAGTACCTCCATCTTTGGCTCCACGCCCGCTCCTCCCAACCCAACCCGAGTTGATTTGAAAAAGCTTTAGGATGTCTGTCAGCTCTTGAGGATGACAGGCAGCCACGTTGACGGAGTGAGACTGTATAGTTGGATTAACCCAAAGAGACATGCTGGGTCAGGGGTCAAGGGTCAGGGGTCAGGGCGCTGACTCACAGTGGGAGTCCGGGGCGTCTTGGCTGAGGGCCCTGAATGGATCCTCTTTGTTTCGGGCCCCTTGGGAGGACTCGACGTAGAGACGGCCTGTGACTCTCCATGTTGGAACACTTTGGTAAAGAGTCTTTCCATAAGAGGCTCTGGATTCATGTTTTGGAATTATTTTTTCGGGCAGTTTGTATTAGCTGGGTGTGGATTCCCTTGAAAACGGGATGATGTGCTTCCTACATGTTGGTTTGGCTGGAAATACAAGCGCTTTATTGTTGGTCTCAGCCTCGCGCCTGTAGTTAATCATATAGGATGACGATGCAATCATACAGATGTCTTGAATCTTGTTTTTAATTGATGGAATGTTGACTACTGATTAGTATCTGAATGACTACAAAGAAAACGAACCAGCTAGTAATCTAGCCCAAACCAGAGACTTACCTGAACGGCTGATTCATATGGGTGATAATCAACAAATCCAAAAATAACCCTCTCATAAAGGACCCAGGGGAAGGGTTGGGTCGGGGGGGGGGGGGTGTGAGAGTGTGTGTGTGTGTGTGTGCTCGGTCTGGTGTGTGTGTGTGTGTGTGTGTGTGTGTGTGCTCAGTCTGTTGTGTGTGTGTGTGTGTGTTGGGTCCAGTGTGTGTGTGTGTGCAGGCGGGCATGGTAATGCGATGCTTGTACTTCTGGCTGGGTCTGATTTGTTTGTGTGTGTGTGTGTGTGTGTGTGTGTGTGTGTGTGTGTGTGTGTGTGTGTGTGTGTGTGTGTGTGTGTGTGTGTGTGTGTGTGTGTGTGTGTGTGTGTGTGTGTGTGTGTGTGTGTGTGTGTGTGTGTGCAGGCGGGCATGGTGATGCGGTGCTGGTACTTCTGGCTGGGTCTGGTTCTGGTTCCGGCGGCCTGTTTGCTGAAGGACTTCGCTTGGAACGCGTGAGTAACCCCCCCCGCCACGCCGCCAACCATAGAAGAAGACGCTCACTGATGCTGAGGTGGCCTGCAGGCCAGCGTGTGCTGAGGGCCTGGAGTGCTGGGTTATCATGACAGGTGGACGGGATCAGAATGTCTCTCCTTCTAGACACGCCGTCTCATTCAGCCGCAGGGTGACTTTGAGAAGCTGACCCATAGTAAGAGAAGCTGTGGCCGCCCAGAGGCCCAGGCCCAGGACGGCAACAGGAGGCTCGTTCATTCTGCCTTGCCACTTTCTCAATCCCCTGCCAAGCATCGTAGCCTAATTATTCTACACTTGTTTATAAGTTCAATGAAAAAATTAGAAATTGGTCTGAAAACAAGTATTTTGTCCAGTTTCCAAAATGTATATGCAGTTTCTAAACATTTGTAACAGTTTGTAGCAGAATCAGTTCCAAACCGTTAGATATGGTTACAAACTGCTTCTGCCTGCCGAGCGCCATCAGCCCGCCTCAGTGGTCGTCAGCGTGGGGGTGTGTGGAGGTTTGTGTTGAGGGTGTGTCTGTGCGTGCAGCGGGAGGCGCACGGTGAGGAAGTCCCTCCTGGAGGAGGTGCAGGAGCTGGAGGCGCGGGCCGTGGACCCTGGGGCCGCCGTGCTGCGGGACGCCAGCGGGCGCAGGTAAGTCTATCACCGCACTGCATCATGGGAGGGCGCAGGCATGCCTACCCACGCACTGCATCATGGGAGGTTCGCGTCTCCCTCACGCAGGCCATTCATATGTCTTTTATGATATATGTATTTGATTGAATCATTATATTAAAACTACGCAATAAGTGACAAAGATATAATTTGAGAAGAATACATAATCGAAGAAAATAAAATTAAGAAATGAGAGCCTAACTTTGGTTGCGTAATCAGATAATTGATCAATTGGCCCCTCTGGGTCTCTTGTTAACATGTGAGTTCATCACAGGAGCAGCATTAATGTTCAGGTGATTCTGTGGAAAGTGGTTCCGCTCCTCGGTTGTTTGTGTGCGGTTGAACTGACCCTTGTGCTGATGCTATAACCACAGTACTTGTGCCCCCGCACGCGTCCCCCGCAGGGACACAGTCAAGTCTGAGCCCCCCTGGGGCACGGCCTCGGAACTCACAGAGGTAGCACCTGGGGTGACCCCTGACCTCTCAGGCTTTGGAGTGTCCCTTGTTTGGTTTCCTTTCCCCCTCTCGCTCACATTCTGGGTGGGGGGTTGGTGTTGCTCCTTTACTTTTATTAATTACATTTTATATTATTTTTTTATTTAATTCTATAAATAAAAAGATTGTAAGCCTGACTGGCTGTCTCTTCTCTCTACGCTTTATTATTCATTTGATCGTATCCTACCCTTTTTCTCCTGAATGGCTTGTTCTTCCATCTTGTTTGCTGTGCTGGATTTCCACAGGTGGATGAATCGGCTGTCCTGTGCAGACCTGGTGTGTAGCCTGTGTTAGCGTGTAGCTAAACGTCTCTCTAGAACCCGGTTAGCCTCCCTGTGACGTGGGCCCTAACCTCCCTGTGACGTGGGCCCTGGCTTCCCCTGTGATGTCTGTGGAGCTAGCATTAAGTAGGGTAGTACACGTTGAGCCCTGGAGAAAGGGAAGGATGGGGGTCCTGTTGGGCATCAAATTGTGGGTTGAGTTCCTCAGGGTTATAAATATCACGCTAATGTGGGTTATATTGAGACGACTGGTCTGGACACGCAGAAGTGAGCTCCATGCTGGTCACATGAACTCCACACTGATCGGTCGCTTCTCACAGAAGACGAATGTCTTCTGTGAGAAGCGACCGATCAGCGTGGAGTCAAGGGAGCCTTTTGGGGAGGTCTCGCTTAACTGGGCCTTAAAGAAATCATGGATCAGTCGGCAGACAGCGGCTTAGTGCGAGGCAGACGGGCCGAGTGTGTGTCCGGATCCTAAAGGCGGCGGGGGCTGGGGTTCCTGTCCTGGGCTGACCCTTGACCAGGGGGGGGGCGGGTGGGGGAGGAGCCATAGACCCAGAGGTCCTCTTTCCTTCAGAGAGCTCGAGAAATGGCGGGCAGAAGGCTGGCCAGGGCCGGCGCTCTGGGAGAACACATCTGTGTTTGCACTTCCTTCGCGGCTGGGAAAGAGGTTGAGGAAGGTGGAGTAGGTGGAGGACGTGGGGGTCCTCAGGGGAGGAGGTTCACAGGCATCCTCGGCGCTGCCAAGACGGAGCACAGCGGGGGGGGGGGGCGGAACGCAGACCCCTCCATCTGGTCCTGTTCATCTTTCTCATGCTCGGCTTCATACGGTTCACTGTCCACCCTCTCTTTTGGCGGCGCTCTGCGCTCCACAAACATCAGGGCTGTCCACCGCTTCCCTCTCTTTAGTTCCCGTCTCCCAGCGCTCCCATATTGGGAGCGTTTCCTTCCCTGGCTCCTTCCAACGCTCCACCGTGGGGAGTTTTCTGTACATGCCTCCAGCCCCATAATGTCGGAGCCGTTTCCCGTTTCAAGGAAAGTCCCCCCAGTGTTGTTGGACGCCTCATTGACCCCGCTAGTGAGGCTCGGCTGAAGGGGTGAAGGTCAGAACCCCCTGGCCTCGCTCTCTCTGCCGGCCTCTGCTAGTGCTCACACGTCACGGCTCAGCGACGCAATCAGCACCAGGGAGCTTCATGAGAGTGGAAAGGGGAAGAGCTCCGCGTTTTGTTTGTGTGTGTGTGTGTGTGTGTGTGTGTGTGTGTGTGTGTGTGTGTGTGTGTGTGTGTGTGTGTGTGTGTGTGTGTGTGTGTGTGTGTGTGTGTGTGTGTGTGTGTGTGCTGGATGGAAGTCAGTTATTTTGGAGCGGAGGGGCTGTGTGGTCTGAGGAACAGAGCGTCCAGTCTTCTCCTGGAGTGAGGAGGAGCAGAGAGAGAGAGAGAGAGAGGAGGAGCAGAGAGAGAGAGAGAGGAGGAGCAGAGAGAGAGAGGAGGAGCAGAGAGAGAGAGGAGCAGAGAGAGAGAGGAGCAGAGAGAGAGAGGAGGAGGAGCAGAGAGAGAGAGGAGGAGCAGAGAGAGAGAGAGAGAGAGGAGGAGCAGAGAGAGAGAGAGAGGAGGAGCAGAGAGAGAGAGAGAGAGAGGAGGAGCAGAGAGAGAGAGAGAGAGGAGGAGCAGAGAGAGATAGAGAGAGGAGGAGCAGAGAGAGAGAGAGGAGGAGCAGAGAGAGAGAGGAGGAGCAGTGAGAGAGAGAGAGGAGGAGCAGAGAGAGAGAGAGAGAGGAGGAGCAGTGAGAGAGAGAGAGAGGGGGTGCAGAGAGAGAGAGGAGGAGCAGTGAGAGAGAGAGAGGAGGAGCAGAGAGAGAGAGAGAGAGGAGGAGCAGTGAGAGAGAGAGAGAGAGGAGGAGCAGAGAGAGAGAGGAGCAGTGAGAGAGAGAGGAGGAGCAGAGAGAGAGGAGGAGCAGAGAGAGAGAGAGGAGGAGCAGAGAGAGAGAGAGGAGGAGCAGAGAGAGAGAGAGAGGAGGAGCAGAGAGAGAGAGGAGCAGAGAGAGAGAGAGAGAGAGAGGAGGAGCAGTGAGAGAGAGAGGAGGAGCAGAGAGAGAGAGAGAGAGAGAGAGAGAGGAGGAGCAGAGAGAGGAGGAGCAGAGAGAGAGAGAGAGAGAGAGAGAGAGAGAGAGAGAGAGGAGGAGCGAGAGAGAGAGAGAGGAGGAGGAGGAGGAGCGAGAGAGAGAGGAGGAGGAGCAGAGAGAGAGGAGGAGCAGAGAGAGAGAGGAGGAGGAGGAGCAGAGCGAGGAGGAGCAGTGAGGTGGATGTGGGAGTCCGTTGCTAATAAGACTCCCCCAGTTACCTTGAGGCTAGCAGGGGAGAAAGTGTACTCTTATTAGATCTACGTGATAGGGCCCTGCTTCACGTGTCTAGGTCTAGGTCTAGATCTACGGTAGTGGGGCCCTGCAGATGTCGGAGCGGGTCTCTCTTCAGGCTTTGTGTGCTCGTTCCTCTTTCTATCTTTCCTCCATGCGCGCTGCTCTACTGTCAATAAAGAAAATGAGACCAAACACGTTTCATAACCTAATTGGTGTAGGTCAGAGAGCAGTGGTCTTCCGTGTGTGCCTGTGTGTGTGTGTGTGTCTCTGGCAATCCATCTCTCTGATTGACAGGTGGAGTGATTGATCTCTGCTGTTTTTCTCCCCAGTCTAAACGAACGGGCCCATCTACTGACAAGAGTCTTTAGGAAGACGCCCTCCAGCGTGGGCCGTTCCAACTCGGTGCAGCAGACCGTGACACGTGAGTGTGTCTTCTCCCATTACGTGTGTGGGTTGTTTTCTGTTAGTAGGATTTGCCTACTTACAGAGTGCAGAATGAGACATCCCCCCAAACCAGCTCAAGCTGCATCAAGAGATCGCTACCCAAGTATACCTTGTAAACTTGGGTAGCGGATATTATTCAGATCCGATACTTACACATATTTGTACCAGTATTTGAAAAATACAATATTTGAATCCTGAATCTTGTATTGAACAAATGTTTGAAGTGATCTCTCTCTCTCTCTCTCTCTCGCTCTCGCTCTCGCTCTCGCTCTCTCTCTCGCTCTCGCTCTCGCTCGCTCTCTCTCTCTCTCTTTTTCCCCCCCCAGACGGCTACGCGTTCTCTCAGGAGGAGCACGGAGTGGTGTCCCAGACGCAGGTGGTGCGCTCCTACGACACCACCCGCCAGCGCCCCAGTGTCTAGCCCCCCCCCCCCGCCCCAAACCTCCCCACCCTCCACCTCTTCACCATCCAGAACCATCGCGTGGGATCGCCGTAGCAACAGTTGTCAGGGCGACAGTAGAGGAGACAGCAGACTCATTGGATCCGTTGGCCCCCTGTCTTCCAGTGGGTCGGCACCAGGTCCGCTGCTGTTGCCTCGCTTGGACTATGACCCGTCAACCCCCCCCCAACGTGCCCCTTGGCCCCCCCTTGCCACCAAGGTCAGTGGCCAGGCTCTGTGGACTGTCTCAGAGACCTCCAGGGCTGACTGTAGAGAACGAGAGCGACCCACTGGACGGGAGCCATCAGCCTCCGGACCCTCCCCCCCCCACCCTACCCACCGGACGGGAGCGCCAGCCTCCGGACCCTCCCCTGTATCCGTGTAGCCCACCGGCCGGCGTCAGACTCTGCTTCAGTGTGCGACGTCAGTGTGGGCGTTCCTAATGTTCTCGGTATCTGCCTGTGCATGTGTGTGTCTGCACGCATTGTGTTCCTCCTGTGCGTCAGTATGTGCGTGTGCTCATCTGAGTGTATGTAGCAGTGCATTGAGAGACATTGTATGAATGATGACTATTGGGGATGTGTTTGTGTGTGTGAACGTGCTTCCTTAGAGCTAGCTTTGACTACCCTCTGTCTGTCGCTTGCTCGCTCGCTCGCTGGGCTTGAAGGTGGGGGCGGGGGAATAAGCAGGAGAGAGGAGGTAGTCTTAGCCAGTCTGTCATCACATGCCCATGAAGGAGGCAAGGGACCTAAAGTAAACAACATACACTCGCACAGAAGCCAATAAGGAATTCCACACACAGGGATGGAGGAACCACACACACACACACACACACACACACACACACACACACACACACACACAGTCATCTCGTTGCGTTGTGTAAAATCCTCCTCTTCCTTTATTTATCTCTTTTAATTGATTCCTGCACGGCTGTGCACCAGGTCTGGCCTGGGGAGAACCCCGCGGGCCTGGGGGGTCAATGGCAACAGCCTGCTTTCAAACATCCATCTTTTAATCATCTATCTTTAAACATCCATCCTTTAGTCCAACTGGAGTTTCTCTTTTTTTTTTATGAAATAAAGTCATATAAATAAAGACATGTTTTTTTCTTCTATTTTAATTAATGCCTGTTTTGTTTTAATGTATTTTTTTACTCATTCGTGGAGATATACTAGAGGGAATATTTTACTTGAACTTAGTGCTACTTAGGAATATGAATAATCCTATAACAACTGAGATGTTGAATCCTGTGAGTTGCATACTTGTGTCTGTCGTCCGTCTGTCGTCTGCTGGACGCCGCGGCGTCACAGTGCAGGATTGTTCCACTGCAAGATGCACAGGGGTGAGGCACGTCCCCCCCAACCTAACCATTAAACATAATCAATCCATCTGCCGCTGTGTTTCGTCTTTGCCTCTCAGCCATCACTGTAGCCTTGTTGTTAGCGCAACGCAAGTTGCCAATCGGCAATCAAACTTTATCCATGTTCTGCTTTTTCTGGAAACCTGGAATCCAAAGGACTTGACGAGGGATCCGACAGGAAACGAGATGAGTTCAAAGTGGCAGTAGAAAATATGGACCTTCATGGAGACACTCCCATATACATGGGGTGTAGAAAACAGCCACGTTCAGAACTCAAAAATAACATGTAAAAAAACATGCGTTCGGTCTGGGGGTGTGGGGGGCTCCATACCGTTGCAGGCTCCCAGCAGTCCCACCCAGCTGATCCCCCAGCCTAGTCCCCCTACTCCCACCCAGTAGATCCCCCAATTGATCCCCATTCCCACCCAGGTGATCCCCCAGTCCCCCCAGCTGATCCCCCCAGTCCCCCCAGTTGATCCCCAGTCCCACCCAGCTGATCCCCCAGTCCCCCCAGTTGATCTCCAGTCCCACCCAGCTGATCCCCCAGTCCCCCCAGTTGATCCACAGTCCCACCCAGCTGATCCCCCAGTCCCCCCAGTTGATCTCCAGTCCCACCCAGCTGATCCCCCAGTCCCCCCAGTTGATCCCCAGTCCCACCCAGCTGATCCCCCAGTCCCCCCAGTTGATCCCTAGTCCCCCCAGTTGATCCCCAGTCCCACCCAGCTGATCCCCCAGTCCCCCCAGTTGATCCCCAGTCCCCCTCACCTCCCAGGGTGTCAGCCCTGGTCTGCAGGACCCGTCAGAGCAGGGCCGGCCTCGTGCAGCCATCAGCGTCCCACTGGTTTCCGATGCCCCCCCCCCCCCCCTCTCTGTTGCCCACGCCAAAGCGCCCCACGCCAGCTTGTTGTTTTGGGGCGTCTTGTAAGTTGATGCGTTCCCATTGTTGGTGTAATTAGGCCTTCAGTCAGCATGTACGAGGTTGTGTGCGTGCGTGCGTGCGTGTGTGTGTGTGTGTGTGTGTGTGTGTGTTCAGAAGAGGGATAAGCATGGACTTGCAGCCTGCTCTCAACTCCAGGTCTCCAGGTCTGTGTCTCTGGTCTCCAGGTCTGTGTCTCTGGTCTCCAGGTCAGTGTCTCTGGTCTCCAGGTCAGTGTCTCTGGTCTTCAGGTCAGTGTCTCTGGTCTGTGTCTCTGGTCTCCAGGTCAGTGTCTCTGGTCTCCAGGTCAGTGTCTATGGTCTCCAGGTCAGTGTCTCTGGTCTCCAGGTCAGTGTCTCTGGTCTTCAGGTCAGTGTCTCTGGTCTGTGTCTCTGGTCTCCAGGTCAGTGTCTCTGGTCTCCAGGTCAGTGTCTCTGGTCTCCAGGTCTGTGTCTCTGGACTCCAGGTCTGTATCTCTGGTCTCAAGGTCTGTGTCTCTGTTCTCATCGTGAACCAGGAGGTCAATAAGTGAAGTGGACCCGCACATCAAATAAAAACTATTTTCTGTAATGTTTTATACTTCTTTAATGTTTCAGGATTCATATGAAAAATGGCAACAAAATACCTGGGATCCCTCAAGGACAGAATCACATTTTGACCTCAAAAAATTCTCCATTTTATATTTGTTTGGCAAAGAAATGTATATTACAATTTGCTGGCTGTTAAAAGGAAGGAGAAGGCACAACGGACATATTGATTTCTGAGCTGTAAGCCATCAGACTGTAAGTGTAATGGCCCGGTACATTCCTGAAGCTCAGTTACCAGCAGACCGCCACAGAGGCAACGGTAAAACCACCACAAAATGCTCCCAAACATTTAAAAAAGACACAAGATTAACAGGCCGATACCAAGGCATCTTTCAGTGTCGTTTTTAGGATAATCACTGATTTAAGCTGGAAATGACTGATCCAAAATGGCCTCCGATACCATGCCAGCGATCAGTCCTTTCGCCACAAGCCCCTCGCATGAGGAACAACTGAAGGGAGACGGTTGGCAAATGTTGAACGGCATAATTCAATTTGCAATCTTCCGAGGGCTGTCACTCGCAGATACACAGGAAAATGCTCTTTCTTTCCATTCATGACTTGCTTGCTCTATCGCTGTCTTTCTCTCTCTCTCTCTCTCTCTCTCTCTCTCTCTCTCTCTCTCTCTCTCTCTCTCCCTCTCTCTCCCCAAACACTCTCACACCTCAAATGTACATTTACTGCCAGCCTTATGAGAATATGTTTTCATTCCATGGTTTCTCTTAAGTGTAAATGTGTATGTTTGTGTGTGTGTGCATTCATGATTGGGATAGCAGTAGTTAAGGTGAGGTGTGTGTGTCGGTGTGTGTGTGTGTGTGTGTGTGTGTGTGTGTGTGTGTGTGTGTGTGTGTGTGTGTAGGAGGAGGCAGTTCTGTCACACTCTCCTGCCCTGTTCACTTCATCGGTCAGAACGGCTCCACAGGGAGAGGAGACAGACTTTACCATCACACCAGCTGTGTTACTCATTCACACTCGCACGCACACACACACAAGTTGTTCCCCACTCACATGTACAGTACACACACACAAACACACACCCTGATACATCGCACCTAGAGCCCATCCAATAGAGCGTGATGCATTCCCCATTCATTCATAGCGCAGATGTGCGCGTCGGACACAGAGCGCGTGTGTGATCTCTCTCTCTCCCCCCGTATCCCCTCATTGTACGGCGGGCCCACCATTAGTCATCTCTGTGTCTACACACATTGGCTCACATATTTCATCTTTCCATTTACTGTCTCTCTTTCCCGCACTACACACTTATACACACACAAACTCACAAACGCATACATGCGCACGCATACACAAAACCACACACATACACACATTCACACACACAGGGTCTGTACTGGGTTTAAGGGGGTAATAAGATGTGCAGTGTTACCCATCTGCCCTGCATTACCCAGCAGGCCATAGCAGTGTCTTTGTGTATTAGACAGCCACATTATACACGCATCTGTCCTGCACCACAAGCACTGGGCACACACACACACACACACACACACACACACACACACACACACACACACACACACACACACACACACACACACACACACACACAGCCTTTTCAGAGTCCTTCATGTGAGCCTGACTCCACACTACTCCTGTCCCCCCCCCCCCCCCTACAGGCCGGGCCTCGTCCTCCACGTCCTCCACAACCACAAGGTCTCTGGCCGGGCCGGGACGTCCCGTGTCGAGGCTCACTGAGTCCGAGGTGGCCCCGCTCACACCGTCACCGCAGGGTGCTTGAGCTGCTCACCCGCCATGCTCGCCACACTGGTGGGCGCGGGGAAGGGGGACTGCAGCTGGCGGTAGACCCCCTGGTGGCTGGGGTCCATGTAGGCGGCGGCCGGGGACATGGCGTGGTGGGCGTAGCCGATGTACTGCGGGTGGAGGAACTGTCCCTGGTGGGGCATGATCTGGGTGGCCTGCTGGCAGTTGAGGACCGAGTAGTTGGTGGGCATGTTGACGAAGACGCTGCCGTCCCCCGGGACGCAGCAGGACGCCTGGGCGTGCATCATCTGCTGGGGGGCGGGCCGGGGGGCCGCCGCCGGGGCCGAGGAGCTGGAGGAGGTGGCGGTGCTGGACTGGCGGGAGGAGGAGCCCCTGGAGGTGCCCACGCTGGCCATCATGGGGATGGTCTCCAGGAGACGGCCCCCGCCCCCTGCCCCCCCCGACAGCTCCTGCTTGGGGCGGAGACAGCGGCAGCAGCACACGGCGACCACGGAGCCCACCAGCACAAAGGCCACGAACACAGAGCCAACGATGAGGAAGGGCACGTAGATGGGCACTGTGGGGGGGAGAGGGAGGGGGGGAGAGAGGGAGAGGGAGGGGGGTTAGAGCATTAGAATGATGGAATTCAACCCCAAATGTTTATTTCGCCACATGAGGCAGCGGTAAGATTCATGTTCCACCACAGGAGCACATCGACGCTCTCGTTTTGCCTCCTTGTATGTTGGGTTTCTTTTGGACTTCAAAAGGGAACGCCCTCTTGACGCCCCCGCCCCACCATGCGGTTGGCTGCGTTATGTTTCTGAATTAGTGGGGGGGGGGGGGGGAACGAGAGAGAGAGAGAGAGAGGTGAACAAAGAGAGGTGAGCTGAGATCGACTCCCTGGAGCCGGGGTCTCTCATTAGCAGTTATTAACTTTGTTTTCATCTACTCTAATCCCGCTTCCAGCTGGGAAGCTTTACACACACACACACACACACGCATATGCACATGCGCGCACACACACACACACACACACACACACACACACACACACACACACACACACACACACACACACAAATACGCACACCCACATGTGTGTGTTGTTCTTCTTAAGCCCCACTGACAACACAAATATCAACCCCCTTATTTGCCTTATTACTGTACCTCAACATGCTAGTGCAGAGTGACGTTTATTCATGTTCAGATAAGGGTATTTCTGTTCCCTAGACTGCATAGAGGCTCTCTCTCTCTCTCTCTCTCTCTCTCTCTCTCTCTCTCTCTCTCTCTCTCTCTCTCTCTCTCTTTTTCACCTTAAACACTCCAGAGTGAACAGAGTGAGCTTGTTCCAACCACAGTCATGTGTGCAGATTCATTCTGCTACTCTCCTCCCATCTCTCCTCACATTAAAGCTGGTCTCGTTCTTCTGAAGAACTTTAAAGGTGAGAAGAACACATCAGCTCCATTTTAGCCTCCGCCATAAAGAAAGCAGGCAGGCCTGTTTCAGAGGTGCTTTCAGAGTCTTGAATATGGGTTGAAGTTCACACTGTGAATGTTCTGGAAGGTTTTCTGTTGGCAGCGAGCGGGTGAGAGGCGTGATGAGGTCATCATCGAGGTGTTACCACACTCGGTAACTTAAGGCAGAAAAACAGAGCAAAGACAAAGACATACACACCCACCCAGCCTGCAGGGACACAATAAAAGCACATGTTATATTAGAAGTGATTTGTTCAGATTTATTGTTCCTGAGGAGTAGCTATGTTTCCAGTGGGAGTGCACCGCGGCGGCGCTAGCGTAACCCTACACCCTCAGAGAGGTGGCAACTGGCCCGCTGCCTCCCCTCACACCCGCTTTGATATCCGCCCAGCGCGGGGTCTCCTGAGACCCCCCCCTGCGGCGCACATCAAATGTAGCTCATAATCCCCCCTGCCACTGGAGCCAGGACCCCTGTGCTGAGCGCTGGAGTTCATCTGGTCTAGGGGACGGGGGGGGTGACCCAGTTGGTTTTCCAAGGAAGGCGGTTCAGTAGGCGGAGGAGAACGGAGGTGCCCTGGCCCCCAGCTCCCGCCACAGGGGAGCTGTTGACCCTGGGGGTTTCAAAAGGAGAGTTCAGGTAGAAGTTACGGACTGCTCTCCCCACTCTCCTCTCTCCTCTCTCCTCTCTGCTCCCTGCTCCTATAAAGGCAGTGTAACGACTCCTCGTTACACTGCTCCTAATGTTTGTCCAGAAAGATGACCTGTCCGTCTGTCTGTCCATCTATCAATCTGACTTTATGTCCCTTTCTCCGTCTGTCAGCAGCACGTAGATGTTGAGGTCTGTATGGAGGGTGAAGTGGCTGTATTGTTCTCTGTCACTCCTCTCCACCTGTTGCTGCCAGACTGAGCTGTGGCAGCTGTATGGCCCTAACACACACAAACACACACACACGCGCACACACACACACACACACACACACACACACACACACACACACACACACACACACACACACACACACACACACAAACACACAGCCCTCGTTGTGGGGACCTCTCCCTACACACACACACACAGTCAGACCTTTTTGTGGTGACCTCTCCACCTCCACACACACAGTCAGCCCTCGTTGTTGGGACCTCTGTCCACACACACACACACAGACAGCCCTCGTTTTGGCGAAATCTCTCCACACACACAATCAGCCGTCGTTGTGGAGACATCTTCCCCCACACACACACAGTCAGCCCTCGTTGTTGGGACCTCTCCCCACACACACAAAGTCAGCCCTCATTGTGGGGACCTGTTTCCACACACACACACACACACACACACACACACACACACACACACACAGTCAGCCTTCATTGTTGGGACCTCTCTCCACACACACACAGTCAGCCCTCGCTGTGTGGACTTCTCCCCACACATAGTCAGCCCTCGTTGTGGGGACCTCTCCCCACACACATTCAGCCCTCGTTGTGGGGACCTCTCCCCACACACAGTCAGCCCTCGTTATTGGGACCACTCTCCCCATGGCCATTCTCCTGTTCCTTACTTTACCACATGTTTCTTTTCGTCTGGTACGTTAATGATTTGTTGAGTCTGGCCCCGCCCCCCGCTGCCTTCACTCTGTGATTAATTGGCCGCCAAGTGGAAGGAAAACCAATGAGGGGCATCAAAGTGGGGGCCTTCACGACAAAATACCCTCCTTATTCTCTGGGACCAACGGAGCCAAAACAGAGCTGGTTTTAAGCTCTTTCGGCTGAAGTCCACAGTTTGGTAATCTATACCGCTCTTCCTTGGGTGAGGAGGGATGAAGTTTTTGAACAATTGACCGATTATTGGTTTTGGAAGGAAGACTTCATAAGCACAATAACTTCTTGGGGCCGGCAGAGGACCTGTTGTCGGGTCCTCTGAGGTCATTCTAAGTCTGTCCTACAATGTGACACTCATTAGATACATTTGAGGCCTCTTCAAGGATTTATAGGCCCAATAATCCAGCCAGCAAACCCACAATTGTGTGAACCAGGTCATGATTAATCAACTGCAATGGAGTCTAAATAATTACCTCGAGCAGCAGACACATTGCACCGGAAACCAAACCACCTAGAATGTAAATAGGCCTATACAGAAGACTGAGACTCAAAGGTTTGGCTTTTACGGAACCAGACGCCACTCACACAGAGCCTGCGTGAGGTTTTCGTTGAAAGCTGGTCTTAGGCTCAATCCCCTGGAAGGCAGAGGGGATTACAGTAGCCGCCGTTACTGGATGGGGACGGGGACCCACAATTCTAGGAAATGATAGGCCTACATAACGCCTTTTGCTTTTACGCACAGTGCGCTGTCGGCGCCGTCCCGAGTTGGTGGATCCGGTCAGGTCCAACCTGATCCTCGTGGGGACAGGGCGGTGAGGTCCACATGTGTTCAGCTAGAACAAACACAGCTTTTTTTAACTTCGCACGGCACAATTTGCCATTTGTGAGTGATTGGGGCAGTTAAGTTTCTGAGGGGTGTCTCCTGTCTCCTGTGCTGTGCAGCTGTCGCTCGCCGGACAAACGAGAGAGCAGAATACAACTCTTAGAAAGACAACCCTTACATCACACTTGTCGCATTAAATTTCTTCTTTGTGTTTCGTTAGTTAAATCAAATCTTAAATCCATTTTTCTTGTTTGCCAAATGATTGAAAGGTCCAACTATTGGATGACCCTACTATTGAATTGAATATTGCATAACGCATTAGGGTAAATCCCTTAAGCAGACGTGTATCAGAGGCACACTTGGCACATTGTGTGCGTAATACAGTTTGAACAATCTTTTCTGATGACATTTGGACTTTTATCTCCCTCCATAAGGACTTCAAACACACGCTACACGTTCCCCGTCGCCCTGCACCACCGCCGTCCCCACAGAGCCCCTGGTGCCGCGTTACCTGCCCCGCCGTCGCTCCTATCCGCGCCCCCGCCGCCGGGCTCCGGCTCCGGCCGGTCGTTGTCGCACGTGCCCTGGTCCAGCCGCGCTTCCGTGCTCGCGCAGCAGTAGCGCAGCTCGCACTTCCCGCAGCAGATGATGGCGTCCTCGCTGTCGATCTTCTCGGGGCACTGGAAGCCGTCCCTCCAGGCGCCCTGCGCGTCGTGCCAGCCGTGGCAGTACTCCCCGCTGGCCTGCACGTCCAGGACCACCAGCAGCAGGGTCACCGCCGTGGAGACGGACATGGGGACAGCGCCCCGCATCCCGGCGCGCTCCTCCTTACCGCACACACGCACAAAGCTGGTGGAAACGCTTCTCTATGTCCTCCCAGAGAAGTGACGGGACGGTAGGGCGGCGGGACGCAAGGGACGGGACGGGGTCGATGAATGGATGGAGTCAGACCGCCTGGAAGCGCTCATTGGTGAGGCGAGTTCCCCCTGCGTAATTCGATCGTCTTAATCCAATTTCCGAACGACTCCTTCCGCCTAACAAAATAAATATCCAGATGTATGCATACCGATCCAGAAAACACATGGAGCAGAGTTCTCCAGTAGATGAACTAGGGAGGAGACCGCAGAGCGCGTAGTAAATCCACTATGGTCCGTTCCGTCGATGGGGGTCTGCTGAGAGCTTCTCCTTCCTCCAGAGGTTCAGCCGAGCCGAGGCGATGCTCTCCAAAATCAGCCCTCCTGTCCCCGGAGCTCCGAGTCTACTGCGCTCAGATCCCTTTCTAAACTTCAACGGCCTTGTCGGCATTGCGGGAGCAAAACAGAATCAGCAGACGCTGCCTTTGCGGATCTGGTCTAAAAGTGAGTTTGTGGCGCCAGCCTCGCCGTGCGTCAAAGAGCCCTGTGACATGTCCTACCTCCTGCACCTCGCCATAATGAGGAGCCTAGGTGCCACTCAGTCCATCTAGGGTGGGCAGGGCGATGGCTCGAACACAGAGGATCGACAGCCCCCCGTTTTAAATCTCGCGAGGTTGTCGTAATCCAGAGAGATAAACAATAATTAGCATTTCTCCTCCAGGGGAAAACAAACCTGTCTGTACGACCTCTGCCGCCCCTACGAGACCACTCCACCGTCCAGGGGAATTTCTTCAAAAATATGAATAAACTACTTTAAAGCTTATGGCGCCATCAAGTGGTGAGGATATACATTACATACTTTGGTTTGTTTTCCCACAATGCCCTCTGTCAGGAGGCGTCCTTAGTAACAACCTATAGCGACCGCGCAGGAAGTGGCGCGCAGGTCAACTGTTGAATGAGTATATCCTGACGTTGTTATCCGTCCTGTAGCACCTGACCTCCTCTTCTATTATCAATACAATATATTTACAGTTATCATCGCACAACACGGAGGAGCGGCTCAGGACGGCTCGGTGCTCATCACCTCTTTTCATCGGGAGTAACCGTGAGGTAAACTATGGAGTGCTTTCTAGCTATGTGATGTTTTGGCGCATCATATCGAACTCGCTGTGGCGGAAAACACGTAAACTTTTATGAAGATCTAATTTGGGCAGTGGAGTTTAAGAAGGGTTTTCTATGTCATTAGAGATCGTCATGAAGCCTGGACGCCTGCAGCCCAGCCAGGGGAAGAGGTCCGCCCGGCCCAAGAAGGCCGCCGCGCGTAGGGATTGGGTTGTGAGTGTTATTTACAGCATCAGAACCACTAACACTAACTACTAACACATGGGAATGATAGTGAGCCTGCCTGTCCTTTATCGTTGTTGTTGCAGAGCACCGTCAACGACCTCTCTGTGCACAAGTCGACGCCAGCCGAACTGGTGAGAAGATGCACGGACACAATGTTTATTACTAGTTCCACTCCACGAACATACTTATACCTAGCCCTGTGTGTTTGTGTGTGTGTGTGTTTGTGTTTGTGTGTGTTTGTGTGTGTTTGTATGTGTCTAGGTCCACCGCCATGAGATCCACAAGTCCCACAACTCTGCGGTGGCCCAGTGGGAGCTGAAGGAGAAGAGTGTCAGGAGGCGCCACAGGGTCCTGGGGACCCCCTCCCCCATGGACCAGGCCAGCCTCAGCATCATCCGGGAGGTGGGGGTGCTCCTGGCTCACACCATATCACGTTTGGTCATGAAACAAAGAATGGGCTCATTTTTTATCATGTGTTTATCATAAATGGAATGCATTAAAGAGCTTTCCAGTGTGTGTCTCACATTCACTCATTCATACACCCATTTAAACACCTATTCATACACACATTCAGACACACATTCAGTAAGCGTGAGGGTCTTAATCAGGGACACCCTGACCCTCAGCCAGGGGGGGACGGGGAGACCCCCGCTCTACCTGCTGAGGTGCGGTCTCTAGTCTGAGCTGGTTGGGTTCACCATGTCAGCAGGTCTTTACCTCGGGGACTGACAGTATGATAAACGTGTTGTTCATGTCAATGTGGTGAGGTATGTCTGAGGGGTCATCAGTGTTCTGTTCTGCAGGTGTTCTCTGACCAGCTCTTGCTCCAGGATGTGTTGGCTCGCTCAGACAGAGCAATGGCCGTGGTCAAGGACCTTTTCGGAGACGCCCCGCGCAGACAGACAGGTAGATACTGATTGTATCCAGACAGACAGACAGACAGACAGACAGACAGGTAGATACTGATTGTATCCAGACTGACAGACAGAGAGGTAGATACTCACTGTATACAGACAGACATCTAGACACTGACTGTTTCCACACAGACAGACAGGTAGACTGTACCTGTCACTGACTGTATCCACACAAACACAGACAGATACTGACTGTATCCACACAGAGAGACAGACACACAGGTACTGTATATACTGACTGTATAACTCAGACAGACAGACAGATACTGACTGTATACACACAGATAGACAGACAGGTAGATACTGACTGTATCCACACAGACAGACAGACACACAGGCATATACTGACTGTATAACTCAGAGAGACAGACAGACACATAGGTAGACACTGTCTGTATCCACACAGACAGAACTGTCTGTATCCACACAGACAGATACTGACTGTATCCATGTAGACAGACAGACAGACGGGTAGTTACTGACTGTATCCACACAGACACACAGGTATATACTGACTGTATAACACAGACAGACAGGTGGATACTGACTGTATCCAAATAGACAGGTAGATACTAACTATCCAGACAGACAGACTCTGGTATATACTAGCTGTATAACACAGAAAGACAGACACACACAGGTATACTGACTGCATAACACAGACAGACAGACAGACAGGTAGATACTGACTGTATCCACACAGACAGACAGATACACAGATACTGACTGTATAACTCAGTCAGACAGACACAGAGGTATATACAGACTGTTTAACACAGACAGGTAGATACTGACTATCAACATAGACAGACAGAGGTATATACTAGCTGTATAGCACAGAAAGATAGAAAGACACACAGGTATCGTGACTGTATAACAAAGACAGACAGACAGGTAGATACTAACTGTATTACACAGACAGGTAGAAACTGACTGTATTACACAGACAGACAGGTATATACTGACTGTATCCACACAGACAGACAAACAGGTATGTACTGACTGTATAACACAGACAGGCAGGTCGATACTGACTGTATCCACACAGACAGACAGACAGGTATATACTGACTGTATCCACACAGACAGACAGACAGGTATATACTGACTGTATCCACACAGACAGACAGACAGACAGGTATATACTGACTGTATCCACACAGACAGACACACAGGTATATACTGACTGTATTACACAGACAGACAGGTCGATACTGACTGTATCCACATCCACACAGACAGACAGACAGGTATATACTGACTGTATCCACACAGACAGACAGACAGGTATATACTGACTGTATCCACACAGACAGACAGACAGGTATATACTGACTGTATCCACACAGACAGACAGACAGGTATATACTGACTGTATCCACACAGACAGACAGACAGGTATATACTGACTGTATTACACAGACAGACAGGTATATACTGACTGTATCCACACAGACAGACAGACAGGTCGATACTGACTGTATCCACACAGACAGACAGACAGGTATATACTGACTGTATCCACACAGACAGACAGACAGGTATATACTGACTGTATCCACACAGACAGACAGACAGGTATATACTGACTGTATCCACACAGACAGACAGACAGGTATATACTGACTGTATCCACACAGACAGACAGACAGGTATATACTGACTGTATCCACACAGACAGACAGACAGGTATATACTGACTGTATAACACAGACAGACAGACAGGTATATACTGACTGTATCCACACAGACAGACAGACAGGTATATACTGACTGTATCCACACAGACAGACAGACAGGTCGATACTGACTGTATCCACACAGACAGACAGACAGGTATATACTGACTGTATCCACACAGACAGACAGACAGGTATATACTGACTGTATCCACACAGACAGACAGACAGGTATATACTGACTGTATAACACAGACAGACAGACAGGTATATACTGACTGTATAACACAGACAGACAGACAGGTATATACTGACTGTATCCACACAGACAGACAGACAGGTATATACTGACTGTATCCACACAGACAGACAGACAGACAGGTATATACTGACTGTATAACACAGACAGACAGACAGGTATATACTGACTGTATCCACACAGACAGACAGACAGGTATATACTGACTGTATAACACAGACAGACAGACAGGTATATATACTGACTGTATCCACACAGACAGACAGACAGGTATATACTGACTGTATAACACAGACAGACAGACAGGTATATACTGACTGTATCCACACAGACAGACAGACAGGTATATACTGACTGTATAACACAGACAGACAGACAGGTAGATACTGACTGTATTACACAGACAGACAGACAGGTAGATACTGACTGTACTATCCACACAGACAGACAGACAGGTATATACTGACTGTATAACACAGACAGACAGACAGGTAGATACTGACTGTATTACACAGACAGACAGGTCGATACTGACTGTACTATCCACACAGACAGACAGACAGGTATATACTGACTGTATAACGCCAGCAGACACCTCCAGAAACCCACTCCTCCGCCTCCTATATCAAAAATCGACTCCAACAAATAATAATTGGCTTGTCATTTGTTAATAAACTCCTCCTATTTCCCTTTTCTGGTGACCATCATTCAGAATATTGTGTCTGTTTACCCGCTCTTATCTGTAATAGCACCAGTGCTACAGTGCAGTTTCATTGAAACTTTGCACTGTGAACAAACCATGTTATTGGTGTGTTTTCACTGGTCGTTAAGACGTGTTTCCAGTGAGAGCACTCACACCAGCACTGCATACAGCCACTGTATATCTGCCAGCACTGCTCCAAACCTTCATTACCACCCATGGTAGGGGGGGGGGGGGGTTGGGGCTTCCTATAGAGTGCCAAAGTCACACCCTTTCCGGTAGAGCCCATGGGACCTGTGAGATCAAAAATATGAGTGGGTTTCAATGGAGAGAAAATAATTATCTTCTGGTCCCAGTCTTTATATGCCCCGGATAACACGTATGTTCTTTTTGGATTTCAATGATAATTTTTCATGTCAATAGTTTGACTGTTTATTGTGCAATTGTTCAGTTAAAGGCTGTAGAGAAAACACAATGAGAAAGACTACACGTCTCGTATGTGACGTCACGCTCCCTGCGACTGGCGTGGACAAGACCGACAATCTCCCAATGGGCATAACTGAAACTCTCCACATGCCCGACTTATAATGGTTTTCACCTCTTTCGATGCTTTTATCCTCCCCTTGGAAAAATGCCGTGAAGTGGAGCAGAGAGATCGACATGAGTTCCAAGGTGCAGGTGGAGACGTATATCATTCGCGTCGAGAGCAGCGAAGAGCTGTACTTCAGAAAGCGGCCTCACACAAAACCTAACATTATCAAACTTCTTCGCGAATTCTTTTAGTTTTCTTCTCTTGGAAAAATGATCAATTTAATCCACAAAAAATGTGTAATCCAGGACATATAAAGACTGGGACCAGGAAATAATAACTTTCTCTCTATTGAATCCCATTCACATTTTTCGATCTCATAGGTCCCATGGGCTTTATTGGAAGGGGTGTATCTTCGCCACTCTATAGGGGTTTGGCCTGCCTATTGAAATGAGAAGACCTGTTTTTTAACGATGTGGCTCTGGAAAGGAGCATGGTGCTGCAGCCCCTCTAGAAGATGTTTGGGTCCAACCCTCATGCTTTATTCAGGTATTATTATATTATTGTTTGTTTTTACTTGGCCCTGATGCAGCCTAACCCTGCTGCAGATATAGAAGTGTGACTCACCAGTTTGTCCTATATATGATGCAGATATAGAAGTGTGTTCTCATTAGTGTATCCTGTATATGTGTGTTCTCACCAGTGTGTCCTGTATATGACCGCTTGCAGGACACCCCAGGGTGACGATGGCTCCGGACTGTGATTCTGACTCTGAGCTGCCGGTGGTCCGGAGAGCCGACCCCCCCACCCAGCTGTCTCTCCTCAGCCACACAACAATGAATCAGCAGGTGTGTGTGTGTGTGTGTGTGTGTGTGTGTGTGTGTGTGTGTGTGTGTGTGTGTGTGTGTGTGTGTGTGTGTGTGTGTGTGTGTGTGTGTGTGTGTGTGTGTGTGTGTGTGTGTGTGTGTGTGTGTGTGTGTTAGGGAGGAGGGGGGAGTGTTATCCCCATGGTGATGACCATTTGCATCGCTGGGATACTCTTTTGGTTCCGTCGTAGTGTGTGAGCGTCCAATCGGTGTGACGGCAGCGTGTACTAAAAGAGTCTCACAAGGCGAACGTTAGGGGAGGGAATGCTCACTAACTGGTTGCTGGAGACTTGAGAAAACAGAATCTTAGTCCTGGTGGCTCTAAATGATGGTCCTATTTTAGTATGGTGATATAATGCCTTATATCACTATGGTGAGGATTGAATAAGACGTATTACCACATGATGAACATAAAACGATGTTCCCCTTTAACATACCTTGTATATCTATACTGAAGTATGCTTTGTCTCCATGCATTTCTCTGTGGTTTGTTTAGTATTGCGATCACCAGATGAAGGAGAGCTCTTTGTTTTTGCTCCATTCCATCTGCAGGCGCTGAATGATCTGGAAGAGTGTGAGGCAGAGTCCCGGGAAGAGGAGCCGCCTCCCGCTGCCGTCGCTGGTCCAAGACCCAGGTGATGAGTCAGAGGTCTTCCTCAACCAGGGGTCTGTGTTGAGGGGTAGTCGTTGTGTGGTCTTACACTGGGTCTGAGGGCGGTGTCAAAGACTGACCGCTGGTCTGAGGGTGGTGTTAAAGGCTGACCCCTGGTCTGAGGGTCTAAGGGTGGTGTTAAAGGTCCCATGGTATGCTACTTTATGGATGTTTTAATATAGGTATTAGTGGGCCCCCAACACAGTATTTAAAGACGTTCCCGAAATTCAGCCGTGATGCAGAATTACAGCCACTCCGAGCCAGTCGCACATTGAGCTTTCCCCAAACACGCCGTTTCGGTGTCTGTAGCTTTAATGCAAATGAGGAGGAGAGAGGTGGGTCAAGGAGGAGGGTGGGGGTGTGGCCCTGAGCAGCTTACCATGCGCTCTGTTTACAGTGGATGTATCGCAATGGCGAGGCGCACATAGCCCTTGGCCTTTCCCCCCAATTCCTTCTCAACCATGGCTGTGATAAATAACCCCCACTACAAGTCTCGTTGTGGAAATACCAGAGACATTAGAGAATGCGCCCGACGTGCTATGCGCCATAACAACAACAACAGCAGGAAGGTTATCCAATTAACAGAGAAGTTTACAACAGTCGTAGCTCATTGTCTCATTGGTGGGCCATATTCTCTGAGGGGGCAAAGCAGAGAAGGGGAGGTAACATTTCCCCGTATGACCAAATCGGCGTGTCGGAGCTCGGTTTTTTCAAAGGCAGGGCAGGATACCTAGTGCTCGTTATACACCTAACGCCATTTCTAGTTACTGGGGTCAGGCTAGGGGAACTCATATTAATGTTAGAAAACCTCATAACGTGACAGTTTCATGCCATGGGATCTTTATAGACTGACCCCTGGTCTGAGGGTGGTGTTAAAGACTGACCGCTGGTCTGAGGGTGGTGTTAAAGACTGACCGCTGGTCTGAGGGTGGTGTTAAAGACTGACCCCTGGTCTGAGGGTCTGAGGGTGGTATTAAAGACTGACCCCTGGTCTGAGGGTGGTGTTAAAGACTGACCCCTGGTCTGAGGGTCTGAGGGTGGTGTTAAAGACTGACCCCTGGTCTGAGGGTGTTGTTATTGCCTGACCGCTGGTCTGAGGGTGGTGTTATAGACTGACCGCTGGTCTGAGGGTGGTGTTAAAGACTGACCGCTGGTCTGAAGGTGGTGTCAAAGACTGACCGCTGGTCTGAGGGTGGTGTTAAAGACTGACCGCTGATCTGAAGGTGGTGTTATTGCCTCACCGCTGGTCTGAGGGTGGCGTTAAAGACTGACCGCTGGTCTAAGGGTGGTGTTATTGCCTGACCGCTGGTCTGAAGGTGGTGTTAAAGACTGACTGCTGGTCTGAAGGTGGTGTCAAAGACTGACCGCTTTTCTGAGGTTGGAGTTATAGACTGACCGCTGGTCTGAAGGTGGTGTTATTGCCTCACCGCTGGTCTGAGGATGGCGTTAAAGACTGACTGCTGGTCTAAGGATGGTGTTATTGCCTGACCGCTGGTCTGAAGGTGGTGTTAAAGACTGACCGCTGGTCTGAGGGTGGTGTTATAGACTGACCACTGGTCTGAAGGTGGTGTTTCCTCCCCACGTTCCTACACCTTCTGCAGGTCTGACCTGTGCCGGATGAGAACCAGGACGGGGCCGGCCGGAGGGCCCCCAGGTCCAAGGGCCAAGCCCAGCTCCAGGTCCAGAGGGTGGGGGGCCAGCGGGCAGACCCCCCCCAGGGCCCCAGCAACAGCTCCAGACCCAGCAGGTCAGTGTATGAAGACCCCAGGGTCTGGAATAGAAACACAGGGCGGATGTTGTGTTTGGTGCGCACTGGTTCATGCTGGTTCATGCTGGTTCATGCTGGTTCATGCTGGTTCATGCTGGTTCATGCTTGTTCATGCTGGTTCATTCTGGTTCATGCTGGTTCATGCTGGTTCCTGCTGGTTTATTCGGGTTCTTCCAATAGCAAAACTCTTTGGAGAGTAGACATTGTCAAACTGTTCTGTCTTCCACTGAAGGCCTCAACACCACGGTAGCAGTGCAGCGAGTGTGCACCCGAACCAGCCAATCAGAGGCAGGGCAGGAGGCGGGGCCTGGCGTCCAGGACTCGCTGAGCTCATCAGGTATTGGAGCAGGAAACTGTCTCTGTGGCAGCAAACAGCGTTAATGATAAAGAACATGACCATACGGTATGTAGGGATGAGGAACACTGCTGTATTGCTACAGTAAATGAGAATCCACAAACAGACACGTATTTATTATTATAATAAAATACTCTCTGTTGGGCTGTGATAAAATGTGAATATATGTTCAGTAGGAAGTGAGAAACGATTCCTTTAAACCTGCATAAACTCATCTGATGTGAAACGAGGAGGATAGCCCAGCGTTGAAGACATTAGATCAGGGGTCAGCAACCTTTTCAACATGCAGTGCCAGTTTGACATTTTCTCGTTAATGAGTGTGCCTTAAGCAACAATATATTAAATATTAAGCTGAATTATGACACAGCGACCAACAACATTTCCAGAAGACCTGGAATTGTATTATTTCCATATAGTCCACAATCATGCATCAACATTTTAAATGTTTTTTTGGTTGTTATATTTGCTACATGGGCTTACAAATTATAATTACATATGTCCCATCTTAAAACACCACTTTCAGAAACTCAGAAATGTAAAAACATATTTGCACTGTGAGAAATGTAAAATGTTGGAACCATCCACATCAATATCTTTAAGACATGTACAGCTTTGCAAAACCATGTGAAGGTGATGCATACAGGCCACTTGCAACAATTGATCCCATTTCAGAACACTGCCTTCAGTAACTCATTTAATCATATTTGCACTGGGAGGAAATGCCCAAAACAGAATAAAGTGCAAAAAACATTAAGGAAATAATTATGCTGCCGTTTTGCGGTTGAATTTTTTAATAATAAAATAAGATTATTATTATTCTTATTTTAAGTGTGCCAATGATTATGCTGCCACGTGCCCGTGGTGACACGCGTGCCTAGGGTAGCCGACCCCTGCCTTAGCCCCTCATGTCTTCCTGTCTCCAAGCACGGCCCGGTGCTGCCCCCTGCAGGCAGAGGAAGACCCCCGCCGCGCCGCGCCCCCCTGAGACCCCCGGGCCGATGGACGGGTCCGCCGTCTCCCTGAGCGGGACCCGGTCCAGCCTGGACCTGCTGCAGGGCATGCTGGGCCGGGTGGAGGAGGACCTGGACTCCATGGGCCCCCAGGAGCCAGAGAGAGAGGGCCAGCCCTCCTCTGGGGCCGGACCGCCCCCCAGGACCCAGGGCCTCACAGGCTTCTCCGTGGCGCTGGTCTCCACCCTGGGCCGGGTGGTGCAGCTCCTCAGACAGGTGAGGCTGCTGCTGTGAGGGCCGCTGGGGCCAGGGGCCCGACCCTCACATCACCACGAGGCCTGGCGGCCCCCCAGGGCCCCCAGCCTCTCCACGCCCTGACCGGAGGAGCGCTTTGGTGCACTGCATTGATAAGGTCCCAGGCCTCCGTCTGTTGTTCATCAGTAAAGAGGTCACCCTTTACCATGTCCTCAAACTCCGGATTGATGAAATAAAACAGACAAGGCATATCAGCATGCCCATATCTTGTTAAGGAATTACGTACATTTTATTGTTTGAAAGTCAGATGGACCAAAAGATCCATAAGAATCCCTCTGCCCTTCTAAATGTAACGTTTGGTTTGAACATTCTAACATATTGTATGGTTCTGTACGATTCTGGGAGTAAGGAATTAATTTAGCTCTGTCTGTCTGTCTGTCTGTCTGTCTGTCTGTCTGTCTGTCTGTCTGTCTGTCTGTCTGTCTGTCTGTCTGTCTGTCTGTCTGTCTGTCTGTCTGTCTGTCTGTCTGTCTGTCTGTCTGTCTGTCTGTCTGTCTGTCTGTCTGTCTGTCCTACAGAGGGAGGAGGAGGCGCAGAGGGAGGTGGGTGAGAGGAGGCGTCTGGAGGAGGTGGTGCTGGATCAGAGGGGGCTGATAGATGCCCTCAGCGCAGAGAGCCTGGCCCTGAGAGAGGAGAGCGCCGCCCTGCAGGTGAGGAACAGCATGACACCCCCCTCACACACGCCACACACACACACACATGTCCAGACATCTCCCTTGGCGAACCAAACAGAAACACGCTGTGTGTTTAGCCTTCAGGTTCCAATACATGGTCAGTGCATATCTATGTACCAAATGCTGTGTACCTTTTTATCAACTAAGACAGTACTCCGACTGTAGAGTGAGGGATCTGATGAACATCATAATGATGTGACTCTTGTCTACAACAAAACCTACAGGAATGTGTTTGGTCCAGGTGAACTCATCACACATGTTCTGGATCCCCTGTACTTTAGAGCAGTGGTTCCTACTGTTATCAATATCTTTCATGGACCACCTCAAATACAAAAGGCAAAAAATAGAGAAATACACATGCAGTGGCTGAGACGAGAGTACGACTGCAGGAGGCCGGCGGGAGACAGGGAAGAGAAGGTCCGCAGCGCTGCTCATGCTCCCAGTGGGTTAATCGAACGAACACAAAGCATCAATGGGAACATTACAATGGAAACATGAGGTGGAACGCACAAAGGAGCTTTATCTTTAAATATAACTAACTTCTATAACAAGCCATAATACTGTATTTACAGAAACATATTTCTAACTTTAATTTTCCTGACCAGGTGTGTCTCCTTCAGCGGTCCTCTGAGCTGGAGCAGCGGCTGGACACTGTGGTGCAGGCACTGGGAGGACTGGACCTACAGGGAGGACTCCTGGGTGGTCCTAATGACTCTCTCCCACTCTCCCATAGCCCAGGTCTGAGGGCCCAGAGTGAACTTGAATGTATCAAATAGAGATGTACAGCAGCTTGGAGGGATGAATGAAGTTTTTTAAATCTCTGCCGTCCAATTATACGCTTCTGTCTTCGTCAGTCCCATCAACAGGAAACCTGGAGAATGTAGTTGCTGTGGGTTTCAATTCGTGTTATACTTCACTCTCGGTACCCAGGGGTTTAAAGACAACCCAAGACTGTCAATAATCCACCACCACCAGCTGCTTGTCCATAGTGATCAGCTGGTGAATAGTAGTCAAGTGTCTTCCTGGTCTGCAGTTGGTGGTGATCCCGTGGTCATCAACGTGGTAGCGCAGTGTGTGTTGTGCTAGCGGTGTGTGTCTTGTGTTAGCGGTGGGCTTGGTGTTGTGTTAGCAGTGGGCTGTGTGTTGTGTTAGCAGTGGGCTGTGTGTTGTTTTAGCGCTGGGCTGTGTGTTGTGTTAGCGGTGTGTGTGTTGTGTTAGCGCTGGGCTGTGTACTGTGTTAGCAGTGGGCTGTGTGTTGTGTTAGCAGTGGGCTGTGTGTTGTGTTAGCAGTGGGTTGTGTGTTGTGTTAGCGGTGGGTTGTGTGTTGTGTTAGCGGTGGGCTGTGTGTTGTGTTAGCGGTGCGCTGTGTGTGTTGTGTTAGCGGTGCGCTGTGTGTGTTGTGTTAGCGGTGGGCTGTGTGTCTTGTGTTAGCGGTGCGCTGTGTGTGTTGTGTTAGCGGTGCGCTGTGGGTTTTGTGTTAGCGGTGCGCTGTGTGTGTTGTGTTAGCGGTGCGCTGTGTGTCTTGTGTTAGCGGTGCGCTGTGTGTCATGTGTTAGCGGTGGGCTGTGTGTTGTGTTAGCGGTGCGCTGTGTCTTGTGTTAGCGGTGCGCTGTGTCTTGTGTTAGCGGTGCGCTGTGTCTTGTGTTAGCGGTGCGCTGTGTGTCTTGTGTTAGCGGTGCGCTATGTGTCTTGTGTTAGCGTGGGCTGTGTGTCTTGTGTTAGCGGTGCTCTGTGTGTCTTGTGTTAGCGGTGCGCTGTGTGTCTTGTGTTAGTGGTGCACTGTGTGTGTTGTGTTAGCGGTGCGCTGTGTGTGTTGTGTTAGCGGTGCGCTGTGTGTCTTGTGTTAGCGGTGCGCTGTGTGTCTTGTGTTAGCGATGCGCTGTGTTTCTTGTGTTAGCGGTGCGCTGTGTGTTGTGTTCAGATTATGGGAGTGACTCGCTGTATGCCGGGTTCGAGCCCCGCCTGACCCAAGGCCCAGCCTCCTCTGCTGTCCTGCTCTCCCCTCCCCAGCAGAGAGACCACCTGCCCCACGGCCCCCCAGGTGAGCTGCTGACGGGGGGTGCTCCCTCACGCTCCTACACACAAGCTAAACGCTAACTGATCAGGCTAAACGCGTCCTCGCTTCTGTTCTCCAGAGCGCGGCCCCAGTCCACGCTACGACCGCCCCCGGCACGGCGCCCGGGGTCACCGGGAGGTCGCCAGCCTCTCCTCCTCCACCCTCCCCCCGGCCTCCGTGACCTCTGACCCCGAGGGACGGCCCGCCCTCTCAGAGGAGGCCCTGGTGGCGGAGATCACGCGGCTGAGCCAGCAGAACCAGCGCATCAAGGAGCAGCTCACCCAGGCCAGGGCTCTGGGGTCGGCCCTCAGCCGCTCCCCAGACCCAGGCACTGCCACAGCCTCCTCCTCCTCCTCCTCCTCCTTTTCCTCCTCCCAGGCCAGGGGTTCCTGGTCCTCTGGCAGCACGGGGCCGGGGTCCCGGGGCGGGAGGGCTGAGTCTGCTGGCCCACAGAGGGAGACCCAGCAGGAGCCCCTGACGGGAGGAGGACCGCTGCAGTCTCCGGAGGTACAGTAGACCCAGCAGGGCTCCGTAGGTACAGTAGACCCAGCAGGTCTCCAGAGGTACAGTAGACCCAGCAGGGCTCCGGAGGTACAGTAGACCCAGCAGGTCTCCAGGGTACAGTAGACCCAGCAGGGCTCCGTAGGTACAGTAGACCCAGCAGGTCTCCAGAGGTACAGTAGACCCAGCAGGTCTCCAGGGTACAGTAGACCCAGCAGGTCTCCAGGGTACAGTAGACCCAGCAGGTCTCCAGGGTACAGTAGACCCAGCAGGGCTCCGTAGGTACAGTAGACCCAGCAGGTCTCCGGAGGTACAGTAGACCCCGCAGGTCTCCAGAGGTACAGTAGACCCAGCAGGGCTCCGTAGGTACAGTAGACCCAGCAGGTCTCCAGAGGTACAGTAGACCCAGCAGGGCTCCGGAGGTACAGTAGACCCAGCAGGTCTCCAGAGGTACAGTAGACCCAGCAGGTCTCCGTAGGTACAGTAGACCCAGCAGGTCTCCAGAGGTACAGTAGACCCAGCAGGTCTCCAGAGGTACAGTAGACCCAGCAGGGCTCCGTAGGTACAGTAGACCCAGCAGGTCTCCCGAGGTACAGTAGACCCAGCAGGGCTCCGTAGGTACAGTAGACCCAGCAGGTCTCCAGGGTACAGTAGACCCAGCAGGTCTCGAGTCCCAGAGGTGCAGGTCCACCTGACCCAGGCCTTCCTTCCCCTCAGTGGAAGGTTGATCCTCGGTGTGGGAGTCACTTTGGATTGGCACGAAGCTCCTACAGAAATGGAAAGATATTAACATCTCCTGAAGGTCAGTCGAAGGGCGACCTTGCCAGTGTTTGTAATAACGCCGTTTAAATTTTTTTTTTCATTAACGGGGTAATCTTACTAATTACTGTTTCCGTCGTTACAACGCCGTTACCATTACTGCACGTTAAATGCGGTGCATTACTATGAATTGATTGAATAAAAATAAGTGTAGGAACGCACCCCTGGCTCCAAACACAAACTGCTAGTGAGGAGACCGTTCGGGTTAACGACGAGATAATTAATTATGACTGGATAAGGCAGCGTCATGTTTCACGATCGGGGCCAATCGGAGCCAGTGTTTTTACACACAAGCCGCGACACGCGCACACACACGCACGCGCACACACACACACTCGATGAAGCAGAAGAAATGGCGAGTCCGGAGCAATCTGATGAAAAGTTGGCATTATCAAGGTGGAGATAGAAGCACTGCCTCAAATTCATTGAGGTCAAATGCAAGAATGTGCATGTACTTAGCCCACCTGCCTCCTCCCCTCCTGTCTCCTGTGCAGGCTGCAGGCTCGTGTGCGTCCAGCGGGGGAAGTGTGGAGCGGCGCCTCCTGGAGCTCAACAGGCAGAGTGCGGCGGCGAGAGGCCGACTGCTGGAGCTCATAGAGCAGCAGAAGCAGAGCGCCTCCCCCGTCTCCCCCTCCATCTCCCCCATCCCACCCTCTGCCTTCAGCCCCCTCTCAGAAGGTACCTCAGAATACACATTGGATACCACATAGATATTTGTATATTTTTACCTTTTAGTCTTTCTTGTTACTTTCTTTGTTTGATCATCCATTGCACTGCTGTCACCCCCTATCCCAGGACCGGTTTGAAACTAGTTTTACACCAAACAGATTGAATGTTACATACACAAGTCACAATATTGTAATTTACTTTGACCCCCAGGAGGAAGGACCCCAGAGTCGTCCATCTCACTGCCTGACCAGCAGAGGTCCCAGGGCCGCGCTGGGAACCAGCTGTGAGTGGTGATTAAAGATCCCTCCGTTTAGTTTAAAGATCCCATATCATGCTTAATATCAGAGTTAATAATTGAATTAACGGGTACTACCAGAATAGGGTTACATGCCTGTATGTTAGAAATACCCCTTATTATTCTCACACTGTTCATTTCTGCAAAAATCTATTTCAGCGTCTTTCAAAATGTTTGTTTAGTATCATGACGCTTTAAGGCCCCCCTCCAGAGTAGCCCGGTCTGCTGTGATTGGTCTGCACAGCAGACTTGTGATTGGTTGAACGCTTTGCGCGTGTGTCTGCAACCTCACACCCCTGAGAAGTAGTAAACATTGCGGGTAGCGGGGAGGCGGGGCTTCTGCACTTCAGCACCGCCCACTGCGCATTCTGACGTCTGACGTCACACTGTTACGGAAGTAAAGTTTGAGCGCAGACGAGCTGTTTCACGAACTTACTGAGGGGCGATCTCGATGGGCCGAGTACTCCCCCTGGCCCGGACTTAACACTCTAGAGCAAAGGGAAAAGTCAAAAAGCATGATATCACTGCCTTAAATAATTGCACCACAGAGGGAGTGATGTTATCTGAATATCATCCATCAATACCAGCTGTGATGGTCGTAGGTACGAGTCCAGAGGGGCTGACCCAGCAGGGAGAATCTTTGTGGTCAGGTGCCAAGTTCGTTAGTTAACCTAAGATGGAGGATGGTTATCTGGACACGGTTAAAGAATGATACATGTATGCAAGTGTCGCCATTGTCAGTCAACACTGAAATCCTGCTGCGTGCTATGGAGCGCTTAGTGAGGACCGCCTCTTTGTGGGGTTATCACTCCTGATTGGATCGAGTGGGAACGAGATACTAGAAAAATGTGTTTTCTGTTAACATGGGACCCTTGTTACTGACCCAACACTTATATATCCGGGATATGGAATATATAACTATTTAAAACGTATTTTAACCAATAATATCGCTTACAGTACATTCAACCATTTTCCTGTGTGTGTGTGTGTGTGTGTGTGTGTGTGTGTGTGTGTGTGTGTGTGTGTGTGTGTGTGTGTGTGTGTGTGTGTGTGTGTGTGTGTGTGTGTGTGTGTGTGTGTGTGTGTGTGTGTGTGTATGACAGACTTGCAGCAGTGAGCCAGGACAGCAGCAGGCCCAAGGTACCAAATGATACTAATGTTGAAACTAAAGGTTTGTTCTAACATGTTGACTCCAGAGAGTGAGAGCAGGTCAGTTCCAGACACGGCGGTGTCCCCCCTCAGCCTTATGGTCCTCGGAGTGGTGCGCCTCTCAGGCCGGCGGCTGGGAGGAGGGCAACCTGGCACTGAGTCGGGTTGCAGACTGACTCTCATAAGGACTGTGTTCAGTGTTGCCAGGTTGGGTGGGAAATCTGGCCCAATCTGGCAACACTGTCTGGATTGCTCTCTGGAGGAGGACTGTGGGAGGAGAGGCGTTTCTGTGTTGTGTTGCTCGTTGTTGTGTGTCTCTGGGTTGTGTTTCTCGGTGTTGCGTTGCTCGTTGTTGTGTGTCTCTGGGTTGTGTTTCTCAGTGTTGCGTTGCAGACTGACTCATAAGGACTGTGTTCCCCTCTCAGGAGGGGGGCGGTGACGGCTGGTTCGCCTTGTCCTCTCACCTTCACTAGAGGAGGAGCCGTGATGTTGTCCAGGGACTTCTCTAGGTGTTTAAGTGCCATATGCTGTGATTCGTCATCCATCGCTCTATGCAGTTTCTCTCTGTATTTTAAAACCAATAAATATTTAAGAGGTTTTTTTCAAAAGCTAAATGTGTGTTGAGTTTTTATTGAGCTTCCAGTTTACTGATGTTAGTCAGTCTGAAGTCCTGTTGGGGAAAAAAAGTTTGCTGTGAGCTATAACAACAATAATCGACTTAGTTGCAAATTGTAGTAAGTCAAGAAAAGGAGTCCTGCAGTGTTTCCATGCGTTACTGAACATCATCCGTCATCGTTAACACTGTTGTTCCTCCTGCTGTCCATCACCGTGTGTGTGTGTGTGTGTGTGTGTGTGTGTGTGTGTGTGTGTGTGTGTGTGTGTGTGTGTGTGTGTGTGTGTGTGTGTGTGTGTGTGTGTGTGTGTGTGTGTGTGTGTGTGTGTGTGTGTGTGTCGCCATTGTCAGTCAACACTGAAATCCTGCTGCGTGCTATTGCGCGCTTAGTGAGGACCGCCTCTTTGTGGGGTTATCACTCCTGATTGGATCGAGTGGGAACGGTATACTAGAAAAGTATACCGCACGTGCGGGGGGCAGCACCCCACCTATGTTCGTGTCGTTGTAGCGGCCCTGTATTTAGTAAGAACCCAATGTCTCCGGTGCTGTCTGAACGTGGTTGAGCTCGGGTCCCGGGAGCCGTGGAATCCGTGTCTTGAGTCGAGGTATTGCAGCAACATCAAGCTCCAAACTGGACCTGGGCCCCGTTTCCCGATAACGATGGATCCACGCTCGTACGATCATTCTCACGATGGATCTTGCGATCCATCGTCAATTTCTTTGGAGCGTTTCCCGAAACTCCTCTTAACGTGAACGCGCATTCGCTACACTAACGACGTCGTAGGATTGTAACTGTCTACTGACACGGTGCTGAAATGGGCTCCGTAGGAGGGGGAGACGCAGGAATGTCGCAGGAAAATTGTGTTAAAAAGGGTTAAAATATATCCCCATCAAGGACAACAGCAGAGTAGCCTACGAAAAAAATAGACTGCAATTATATGAATGCTAAAGACATTAAAACACAATTGATTAGGCTTAAACCGACATATATCAGTCCTAATCCTGAATGCACTGTGCGTTTCACGGCATTTTCCCCCCTTAAATAATTCCTCTTCACACCTGTGAATAACCCGGGAGACGTCCATGATGAGGAATACAACGAAGCCCACCGTCTGGCCCGGTGCATCGTTGAGCGCACGATCGGGAGGTGGAAGTTGCACTTTAGATGCCTTCACAAGTCAGGCGGAGGGCTCCAGTTTTCTCCGGCCAAGTCATGCGCCGTGATATGTGTGACGGCTATGTTGCACAACATTGCAGCTAAGGCTGGGGTGGCATTGCTTGAACCGGAGGACGTTGAGGACGATGACGATGAGGAAGATCGGTGTGAGGACGGCCTCCCTCATAACTACGCGGCTGGTTTACATGCGCGTCGAATAGTGATTGAGACTTTTTTTTAACCCCCTCCACCCTCCCTTATGTCACTAAACATTCCCGTCAACGTGACCAATCCCCACCAATATCCCAGCCTTTTGCCTGCTCCTTTGCTTGTTTTTTATAATTTTTTTGATTTCTTTATTTTCTTATTTTTTTTAATTTCTTTTATTTCGTTATTTTTTATTTTTTTTAATTTGTTTAATTAAATTTATTTTTTACATTATTTTATGCTACGTTTTATGAGTAGCCTATGTCAGTCTGCACAAATCCCCCCACTTTCTCTCACACATTTTGAGTGCCCTGCCTGCGCAAACATTTTCTGGACTGTCCCGTTTTATTTTGGGCATTTGAACATCTTTATTAATAAATTAATTAATAATCTTTATTAATTACCAAAATAAGAACATAAAGGCGCAATGCGTTTTAATAAAACGCATCCAATAGACGGAATGTCCGATGGTGTCGCCACTGAGGCTATAGCTGACGATGCTCTTAGCGTCCTACGAGTACCTACGAGCACCCCTGGAGTACTCGTTAGCTACGAGCGTTTTCAAGACGTTCGTTCCCCACGATGCTTTCGGGAAACGCGGTGAAAACTCTACGATGCCCTTTCGACGCACTTCACGATCCACTTAGGCTAACGACGCTTTCGGGAAACGGGGCCCTGGTCAGACTGTGTTTAGCTCTGTCTTTTGTTTTTCTTTTCCAGGTGTGGCTATTCAGGGTAAATATAATTCTTGAGTTTCAGTGGAAGAAAGGTAAAGCCTAAAACCTTATACAGAGAGAACTGAATTCATGTGTGTAACCCTTAAGACATGCCCTTAAGCCCTCATACTCTGCCATAGCAGCATCAGAGTAGCTGTTTCTCATGAAGGCCAAAGCGTCTGGCTGCCTCAGTTCTGCCATGAAGGGGTTTCTCATCTGGACGCGAGAGACGATCTGAAGCGTTTGTTTTTCATCGGCGCTGCTCCTATAAATATTGTCAACACATCTATGGAAGTAAATCTGTGCCATCGGGTTTTGAAAATAAAAACACATTGAATTATAAGCACTGAATATTTATGCATTGAAATAACCAATCTGAATTTTTTGCCTCTGAATTTAACTCTTTACATTTTCAATATATCATATTCACCTTTATTTTTCAATGTTAAAAAATTCAACGTTAAATAATTCAACGTTAAAATATTCAACTCAAATATTTTCAACTTCCAAAAATTCAGTCCGCCAAAGTCACCATCAAAATTCAATGTACGAAATTCAGTGTTAACATCCGGGGATCCAAGAAAGAGCAATCGATCCTAGATGCTAGATCGCGGTCAAACGAGTTGTCGCGTCATTCTCGTTAGATACCTGACTCTCACGCGGGAAGGCAAAGCAGATTTAGCCATGTCCAACGGCAACCGCAGCAGTAATGGTACGGAGCCCCGTACCATTACTGCGAGACATCGCAAACCAACTTCCGGGTCAGAGGAAAAAACTAACAACCACAACGATGGAGTTTGGGGGTTTTATCAATGTTTATTTTGAGTTTGGCCTCAAATATTCGGACATCAAATCAATACTTGCCAGTAGGCACGCCTTCCACATAAGTGAGAGACATCTGAAGAGGATACTGCGAGATAGGGGACACTCGCCGCAAGGCGTACTCTGACCTGTCGGTCCTGGTGGATTTTATTAGCGACCAACTGCAGTACTCTGGACAGCTTCACGGGTACCGATGGATGTACGCTAAATGCAGGGAGCATGGACTGCGTGTGAGGAAAGAGGATGTGCGGTTGTTGTTGAAAGAGCTCGATCCCAGAGGAGTGTCACGAAGGGCGAGACGTCTCAGACGACGAAACAAACTACTAGTGTAGATAATAATAGTGTACATAATATACAACTAGTATTACTTTTCATACCCTGACATGTTTTGATTGTTAATGTTCCTGCAGTCTTCTTCTAAATGTCACATGATGTTGCTGTGGTGTCAAGACAGCTGATTTTATACAGGTTTCAGGTCATCCTACTTGAACCGGCAGGACGACCGCACCCCCTGCTGTATACAATCAGCTGTCTTGACACCACAGCAACATAATGTGACATTAAGAAGACTGCAGGAACTTTTCATGGTATGAAAAGTAATACTAGTCTGATTACAAGAATAATTAAGTAAATTGTGATCTGATCATTAAGTTTTTCATCTAGCTAATGTGGCCAGTGAAAAATATGGACTAAAAATATCAGGAAACAGCACCAAACTTGTTTGTCAATTTTTTGTTTATTCAGAGTTCCACATACGGGATAGCAATATAGTTACAGTAATAAAAAATCTTCCATTCTCAACAAAAACATGAATAGCGTGTGTTCTCTCAGTATTTGAAACCACAGGTTGTAAATGCACAGATAATTTCAAAATGCTTTTCTGTCGGTAACATGTCAATATTTGTACTGATTGGCCATCAGAAGTTCAGAGTTCGATAGATACATACATTTTTTTGATCCCATCATTTGAAATCCAATGATATTCTATCATGAAAGACTCAGAATAAGTATTCACATTTAGTTACTGAAGCCAGTTACCTTTTTTGTTGAATACAATTCTAACTGAAAAAAGTGATACATTTGTCAAAGTAAAGTTCTGAAATTGATACACATTTGATTTACTTTTTACAGGCTTTGTCTATAAAGCCCCCCCCTCATTTCTGTGTTTCTAAACTATCGTTTAAAGGAATATAACATTTGCCAAAAGCTAGAGATGTTGAGCTATGACTTTAAAGGAAACTTATAAAGGAAAAGGACAGCAAGGTGAATTACTTATGTGACCAAAGAATCCTGCCACTTCGAAGCTCAACACAAAACACAACTAAATACGTCTGACCTACACACATGCCCTGATGGCCTCTCTGAGGTGCATGTACAAATTCACTGCCTGATATGGATCTGTTGCTAGAGTGAGATTGGACTCAGCCATAAAGAGGTTGCATAGTTCATATAGATCTGGATCACACGGTTTGGTCTGGCGAAAGATACATTCATTTTTGCACAGTTGAAAATCATAAGCTTCAATTGGGGAAAGGAAGTCTCTTGTCCCATAGAGTTCGGGGGACGTAAGCGCCGCGGAACGGCTGCGCCGCGGTCACCGCTGATCGCTGCCAGCCTGCAACTCTAATCGCGTGATTAGAGTTGCAGTCCCCGCTGGGGACGTTAAGGTTTTTCGATGGCCTGATGGTGTGTGTGTTCCAGGCCTGTCCAGTGTCATCCAACTCATCCTGTTAAAAGCAAGAACATAAAAACAGTAAATACATTAAGGAAGAACTATAAATGCATATCCAGGGCTGTTTGCTTATTTTTTTTAAGTGGTAGCACTGGTGCCAGCAAGCACAAAAATTCAGTAGCATAAAAATAAATTTTGTAGCACAGTGTGAACTTGCATAACCATAACCCTTGCATTTCACTCTAATTACCTTTGAGCATGTCATCTTGGTCCATTGGCCCATAGAACAATAATATTAATATCTATATCTGTATATTGTTTATCTATACACATAATTATCATAATAATGATAAACATTTTTAGAACATTTCCTTTTAATTAAAACCAAACTTTATATATTGAACACAGCCCATTCAATTAATTAGTATACATATCTCTACAATCTAGGATAAATTAAATAGGTTGTTGTGAATGTTTTTGGAGTTTTTCTTCCATGGCTTATTAAAAAATGTGTCTATATAGGCTACTGTTGACTGCTCTCAGCTCTCTGCAGCTGAAGGACAAGATGTGTCCAGCCAAAGTGGCGGGTGGACTCAATAACTTAAGACTACTTTTCCCAGTTTGGCGAGTGTTAATTTTGAGCCCTCTAAGCAGTGTTGTGCATCACTTATGGAAGTAAATCTGTGCCATCGGATTTTGAAAATAAAAACCCATTGAATTCTAAGCACTGAATATTTATGCATTGAAATAACGTAACTCAAAATAAAATGTTTGTATCATTGGATATTTTGAATAATTATTAGCTATTGCATATATAAACCCACACATGCATAATCCCATTCACAAATATATACATGTTTTAACAATACTTGCTACACTTTTGTAGTTGATGTTATTTATTTAGTTTAATTGATTATTTATGTTTTTTCTTGAAGTGCTATTTTTTTTTACATTACATACATTGCACATACTGCACCCCTGAAATCTTCAATATATACGTTATAAAACAATGTACATGGGGTGAGTAGTGGTGTAAAATAACGTGATTCTGCAGTGGGAGCATTATTTGATAGAGCCAATTGGTCTATCCACATACTGTGCAACGTGCGATGGTACAGTAGGTCAGGGTTAGCATGAAGGAGGCAACATGCGAGATTCTCCTCACGGTACTTTTAGTATACTATAGCTTTTGACCATACCACGCCAGGTCTCCAGGGCACTATATATATTTAACACACAGGTGGAAAGTCCGGGATTCCTGCCTACAACAAATCAGTAACTAAATATCTCATATTAAAAAGGGAGACTTCGATCGTATACTGCTGTTTATTCTAGCCGAGCGAAAGAGCACGCACTTCTTCACTCCACGTTATCTCGTATATCCAAACAAAAGAGGGAGGCGCTACATATTATAAACCTGACTGTTACTGTACCCCTGAAATTTTCAATAAAGACGTTATAAACCAGCATCAAAATATGCCCGTTGACTTGCGCTAGCCTAGCTAGCCTAGTCTCCAATGATAAAGAACACCAAGGCTAACTTGGGAATCAGGCCCTATGTCCAAAATTCCGAACTACCCCGTCCGTTAGTATTGTCCATTGCTGAATCTTACAGAAACAACCCATACGAATGGCATATATATATAAGAAAATGTACTCACCGAAGCACTATTACTGCTGCTGTTGCCGTTGGACATGGCTAAATCTGTTTTGCCTTCCCGCGTGAGAGAGTCAGGTATCCAACGACGCGCACACTCGTTTGACCACGATCTAGCATCTAGGATCGATTGCTCATTCTTGGATACCCGGATGTTAACACTGAATTTCGTACACTGAATTTTGATGGTGACTTTGGCGGACTGAATTTTTGGACGTTGAAAATATTTGAGTTGAATATTTTAACGTTGAATATTTTAACGTTGAATTTTTTAACATTGAAAAATAAAGGTGAATATGATATATTGAAAATGTAAAGAGTTAAATTCAGAGGCAAAAAATTCAGATAGGTTATTTCAATGCATAAATATTCAGTGCTTATAATTCAATGTGTTTTTATTTTCAAAACCCGATGGCACAGATTTACTTCCATACACATCCATCAGGGGGCAGCATTGAGTGGTTAAAAAAAACACGTTGCATAAGGGGGACCTATCCAGGGGTCTAAACTGATGGAGGTAGACCTAACTTAGATGGTCATGTACTTGAAAAAACTGCTGGGTCTTATCAAAGAAGAATGCCTTATTGATAAAGCAAAACGGACGGAATTGATGTTCACAATCACAAAGTAATGTATCTGGGCTGATAACTGGTTTGTGTGTCTCAGTATAAAGACGTGTTTAAACTGCCTTGTGTGTCTCAGTATCAAGACGTGTTTAAACTGCCTTGCGTGTCATAATTCCAGAGCTGCCAAAAGTGTCTCCCTGTGTTCCTACATCATTTTCTGGTTCGGATTGTAGAACTCATGTCTTTCTAGTTGTGTCCAAACCTGTAATCGTTCTGGTGTGTGCTTTAGTGAGTCTTCCGTCGGAGACAGTAATGTACCTGAGGTGTAAGATGAAGACAAGATGAGCAAAGGACCGTGGTATACAGCTGTGGTATACAGCTATAATATCAATTCAATTCAATTGTATTTGCATAGACCTTGATCATGGTACAGTCTCAAAGGTCTTAACAGGCCATGTGTTTTTGACCCCCCTGACCCTTGCTTGCAAGAGGGCAAGAAAAAACTCCCTATATTTGCAAAGAAGATATCTTGAGGAGGAACGCAGAGTGGGGGATCCCTCCTTCCAGGGATGGTCTGAGTACAATGGGTGCCTTAATGGACATACCTATATACTGGCAAAGCATATTAAATCGGTGATGGGGTGCTGGCCGGTTAATCATATGGAGAGTCCAGGCGACACACCGTTAGAACTGACAGAATAATGAATTACAAGGGAAAAGTGCATACTGGAAATGTAGAGTGGTGCTAATTTAGTAACAGCACAAACACACATCGATATCCTTTGTATAGAGCACACGGTGAGTGTGGGGGGGGTGATGACTGGTGGCTGTGTTGAGCTGTCTTTACCGGCTCCTCGGTCTAAACATCCACTGGCTTGGATAAGTGCTCACTAAATGACCAACTGGTTCTAACTAGAGTCCAAACCCTGGGCCTCTTAGCAACCTGATGTCAACTCCTCATCAGCCCCTGAGTCAGTTGGTCAGCTGACCCCCCCCTTCAGAGACCATGTGACTCCTGAGGGGAGGTGGAGCTGCACTCTGAGGGCCCTCCTCAGGTGGTGTTTGCTTTGGTCCTCAGAGGAGGCGGGGTCTCTGTGGGTGGAGGAGAGCACTTGAGTGGAGTGTGTGAGTGAGGGAGGTTGGTGAGGGGGGGAGACAATGGCCAGCAGAGGCATCAGGAGGAGTAAATATTGCAGATAATAACGGGCCGGAGGTAGAAAGGGGCCGGGGACAGCGGCGCTAAACACGGGGTCAGGGGTCGTCACGGAGGAGCAAGGGGAGGGGGCGGGGCCTATTGTCCCCTGGCCGGGCTGAGTGGCAGAGAGGGTGAATGGGGATTAACCCCAGCCCAGTGGTTTTCAATGCTCCACCCCTACCCCTCACCCCAACTCCCTCACCCCTCACCCCACCTCCCCCACCCCCCACCCCTCACCCCATCTCCCTCAACCCTCACCCAGAGCAGGGCCTGGGCATCCCCAAACAGACAGTGGACCAGAGAGGAGCTGCAGAGGGGAGAGAGAGAGAGAGAGAGAGAGAGAGAGAGAGAGAGGGAGGGAGGGAGGGAGGGAGGGGGTGTGTGTGTGTGTGTGTGTGTGTGTGTGTGTGTGTGTGTGTGTGTGTGTGTGTGTGTGTGTGTGTGTGTGTGTGTGTGTGTGTGTGTGTGTGAGATAGAGAGTGTGTGTTTGTGTTGGGGGAGGGGCTCCAGAGTGTTCCCTCTACTCATTTAAATGTGCCCCCACTTCACCCCGGCTCACAGAGGGAGAGGGGCTGAAGTCACCCAGAAACAACACCGGCCCTCCACTCTACAGATCAGAGCCCTCAGACACACACACGCACACACAAACACACACACACACACACACACACACACACACACACACACACACACACACACACACACACACACACACACACACACACACACACACACACATACACATACATAAAAACACACACGCACAAACATACACACATTCACACACACACACACACGCACACCTACACACATCCCCCCCCCCCCCCTGTGTCGGCGGTGGCCTGCGGCTGCAGCCGGAGTCAACTGAGTGGACTTGACTGGCTGAGGGAGAGGCAGAGCGAGTGAGGCCGGACTTGTTTGTGGGAATGGAGCCCCGATCCACCACGTGTTGCTACTCCAAGAGGAGACACAGAAAACATGTTTGGATTGAATTTTATTAGATTTATTAACAGATTTGATCATGGTTTATCTATTATTAATCTACGTGTGTTTCTGCTCGTGCTTGATTGTGTGACGATTTGTTTGTCTGTTTCTGGTGCAATTGTGTGTGTGTGCATGTCTGTGTCTCATTGGGCCTGATTGTTGCGGGTAATTGTTTTTGTGTGTTTCACTTTAGTGGACTTTTAAAACGTTAGATTTATTACATTTTTTGTATGAAAGCACAATTACATTCCTCTGATTCTGGACACGAGGACTCCACCAGAGGGCGCTATTCCTGTGCTGGAGTCCAGATATTCTCAACGTAAATTACTTGAACTCCTAATAGATTCCAGTTATTTCCGTTCGACATTTCCATACATTACTAGGAGCATCCTGGACCGGTTGTGCTTATAACGAGCAGTCATGACTTCAAAACTTCAGAGAACTCAAACCGCGATCTCCTCTGAAGTAGCCCTCGTCAGACTCGACATTTTACGACTGGATCAACTCTCTTACCTCGATCGCAATGAAAATAATCAGTTCATTCTGTCCGAGGTGTGAACTGTTTAGATGCAACACACATTTGTCGTTTTGCTCACATTTCAAACACAGGGGGAGGAAAGGAAAAATAAAGACCAACTCCATATGGTTCCATATCTCGGCACGCATAATGTTCATGTGTGCCTGCGTGTCTGTGTGTGTTTCTGTGTGTGCGTGGTGCGTGCCCACGTGTGCGTGTGCGTGCGTGGTGCAGCTGTGTGGAAGCTGTGTGATGTGAAGCAGGCTGTTGTTTGCTGTGAAAATATTATTGCAAGTGTTTATTATTGCTCCAGCGTCAAACAGTGGGAGGCTTGTGTGTGTGTGTGTGTGTGTGTGTGTGTGTGTGTGTGTGTGTGTGTGTGTGTGTGTGTGTGTGTGTGTGTGTGTGTGTGTGTGTGCGCGTGCATGTGTGTGTGGGGCGTGTGTGTGTGTGTGTGTGTGTGAGAGAGTCTCTGCCCCCCCCCCCCCCCCCATCTCCCCTCTCTCTCTTTCCCACTCCCCCCCACCCCCGAGCCTGCGGCCCTGGTGAACCCTGGGTAATGGCAAGGCCTATTGGGGTTGATTAGTTCCGGCTGGGTCTCAGATAGAGTTCTGACAGGCAGGAGAAACAGACTCTCAGCATGACCCCCCCCCCCCTCACACACACACACAAACAGACACACACACACACACACACACACACACACACACACACACACACACACACACACACACACACACACACACACACACACACACACACACACACCCCTGTCTCAGACACAATGAGAAGACCGGGGAAGGGATTTTTAAACAACTGCAGCTCTCCTCTACTGCATTACCCGCCCCCACCCCTCCACACACACACACACACACACACACACACACACACACACACACACACACACACACACACACACACACACACACACACACACACACACACACACACACACACACACACACACACACACACACACACAAAACAACCTCCAAAAAAACACAAGCACACACACAAAACACACACAAACTGATGTGGTTCATCTCATCGAGGGCCATTATTAATATGAAAAAACACAGAAGTACAGACACACACTTGTATTAATACAAACCAGCTCACACAAAGGGGCGGTTCCTTAGAGGAGGCAACAGAGGCAACGCCTCCTCGTAATTAAAAAAAAGATTTACGGAATTAGGAAATTATTATTATTATTATTATTTAGCAAGGCAGGAGGCTGACCGACGTTACGTCTACTAGGGGGTTTAAAGTTTATTACTTCACCAGTCTGTATTTTACTGTCAAACTATCTTAAATTGATGGAGCTTATGCCCTAAATCATCAAAATCATACAAACATTTGTTTTGTACAACTGTGCAAGAGAGGTAGGGCCATTAAAAATGGAAAATAAAAAATACAGTACAGAGTACAAATACGGTGTGTCAATGTGAAAAAAAACTCAAGGGTACAAGAAAGTGCAAAACAATATGCCATTTCCTATTTATTTCAGGCTGGAGAAACTGTGTTCATCCCTTTCAGAAAAATTCCCTTTCTCTTTCTTTCCTCATTTCATGATAGCTGCTAGAAAAAGAAATAAAAAAATTAAAAACGTAGGGGCATGCATTACATTTCGTGCATAACCATCCCTCCCTACTTAACACGGGCAAATAGGCTACTACTCTTTACGCACATGTATTTGTTATCCCAATGTAACAGCCAAAACGGATGAAAAGACGTGGTTAACATCAAAACATTGAGTAGCCTAGACCTAGCAAGTATACTGACATTTGGATATTCGCTTCTGCTTTGATGAGTTTGCTTAGATACGCTTCTAAATATATCGAGACCAGACATTTACAAACTTAATTTCATTATCAGTGTGAGGAACTACAGTAACACGGTTATGCGCAAGAACAACAAGTCACTTACGAAATGAAATCGTTTGGCTTGACTTCGACTCTTGCAACAGGAGAAATTGTGGCCCCTTTCTCCAAGAGTAGTCGCTGAGATCTCATTTAACGAGCAGCAGCACAGTGTTTGGGTGCGCCCCTCTCATTTACCCTTGTAGATAGTTGCGTTGCATTACTTCCATAAATCAGTAATTTGGTCAGCACGGGGGGGGGCACAGGGGGGGGGGGACACGGGCCCCCGTAGGCCCCCGCCTTTGAGAACTAAAAAATAACCAATCCTAATTCTGTTTCACTGTTGCGAGGAAACATCCATACCATGTTAAACATAGGAAGGGCGGTCAGCCGTATGTACTCCTTGCAACCAATCACAAATAAGCCATTTTTTTTAACTAATGTTCTTAGCGAATGAGCCTTCTAGTCAGTTGCCGCCCTTTCATGCATTACATTTAAGCAGCACGCACCATGATTGAACTTTACTTTCTGAAGTTGAACTTTTTCTGCACGTTTGATTACAATTTTAGAAGCATTGCACTCTGCTGAGACAATCTTAAGTGTCTAGTTTGTTTTAGTTATTATCCTTCCTAATGCGCCTCCACACGACGCGTAATGCAAGTATGTTTTTTTAAAAGTTGTGTAGGCCTACGCTTTAGAAAAGACATGCAAGTGCGGATGCACTGCGCACGTTCATGAATGCGGGTTCATGTTTGCCTCCCTGGTGAGCTCGGCCAGGAACCGCTACTGACAAAGACACTTCTTACACTATTCACACAGATTCCTTCTTCATGTTCTAGATTAGGCCTACAACCGAAGAAAAACGGGGTCTTGAAATGCATATTCGTCTCAATACTTTCAACCTATGTTCTTTTTTAACATTTCACCATTTTCTACCTTCAACAAAACATTTGAACTTTTAACGCTAATTCCTTGTTCTTTAAAATGCCGAAATTGAGAAATAATGGTTAAATACAGAGATAGATAGATGATTGTCCTCCATAACAGTGATGAGCGTGGAACACACTGGGCCAGCTGTTTGCTATCTGAAACGTTTGGGGAGACTAATCGAGTTCGGGAACAAATCTGTCTGGTGTGTTCAGCTGTGTTGGAAGCATTTCTTTTTTTGGGGTTTATTTTTATATCAAATATACGAGTATAAAAAAAACATGTAGTGCTAAAACAAAGTACATGTGATAGTGCAGCAGAAACCTGTACAGGCTTATATGGAAACCACACCCAAAATACATTTTCCTATTAGAATACAAAACACACGCACATAAGCACACACACACACACACACATACACACACACACACACACACACACACACACACACACACACACACACACACACACACACACACACACACACACACACACACACACACACACACACATGCACACACGCACACACACAAATAAGAGCTTAATAAGAGCCAAGTGCTTTAAGTTATTGCCTATTTTTGATATAAATATTCTCCAAATCTGCACATTTGTTTTTAAGGTAAAATATAAGTTTACTGATTTAACTTTTACTTTTGGATATTATTTTGTTAAAAACTCAAAATTCCATATTCATAGTACTAGAAAAGCTGAAAAATCTTCATCTCCCTCTATATAAAAATATACTCACCCAAAAATGTATTTATAAATATCAATCAAAATGTAAAGATATATATATATATATATGGTTTAGACTTAAACAAGGAGAGAGTCATGTTTAATATTCAAAAAAAGAAATTGATAGCATAGAATTCTGCAGTCTCTTCTTGTACACAGACAATGTGACAGAAGAGTCAAGTAATTTATTTTAGGTTTTCATTCCATAATAAGACTCTATATAAGATTTATATAGAGGGAGATGAAGATTTTTCAGCTTGTCTAGTACTATGATTATGGAATTTTGAGTTTTTAACAAAATAATATCCAAAAGTAAAAGTTAAATCAGTAAACTTATATTTGACCTTAAAAACAAATGTGCAGATTTGGAGAATATTTATATCAAAAATAGGCAATAACTTAAAGCACTTGGCTCTTATTAAGCTCTTATTTTTCTAAGGATCCCAAGTGATTTAGTAACATTATTGCATCTATATCAATTAATTTGGTCATTGTCTTGACCCTTTTTACCAGCAAATAACATGAAATTGGACTTTTGACATTTAGAGATCATTTATTTGTTTAGAACCAGATTGAAAACTGAATAAGATTATGATTTATCTCCCCTATTAAACTTTTTAGGTCTTTATAAGAGAGAACAAGGCTGGTTTAATCTGCAAAAAGCAAAGGGAATATAGATTCAGAAACCTGGGCAATATCAATTACATAAATGAGAAATAATAAAGGTCCTTATATGGATCCTTGAGGTACACCATGTTGTAGAACATACTGTTTTCTGTTTTTAACATAGTAAAAAAGCCACTTATGGACAGTGCCAGAAAGACCATTTCTAAATCATTTTTAAAAGCAAAATGTCATGATTAACCGTATCGAATGCCTTTGAAAGATCTAAAAATATACCTACTGCAAACGC